>NC_050450.1:89604763-89800598 GCF_903995425.1 Onychomys torridus
CTCTTGTTAACAAGCAGACACAGAGGGAGAAGATAGAGACTTGTGCCTGCCAGTCATTTGACTTGGATGCTGTTGTCGGAGGAGAGCAGAAAGAGGAAAAACCAGCACCTTCCATATCACTGCTGCAATCTCCTTGGAGTGTGGCCAGGAGACTGCGTGATGGTTGGCGACACACTGGAAACCGATATACAAGGAGGCCTCAGTGCAGGACTGAAAGCCTCAGTCTGGATAAACAAGAGTGGAAGGGTGCTGCTGACGTCATCCCCATGCCTCACTGTATGGTTTCCTCTGTGCTGGAATCACCTGCTCGCTTACAAAGCATAGATTGCAACCTGCTTACTTTCTCTTACATTTTATTTATTATCTGTGTGGATTGATGTGTGAGTGTGTGTTCAGCAGTGTGCCTGTGGAGGCCAGAAGACAACTGTGTGGAGTCTGTTCTCTCCTTCCACGGTTATGTGTGTCCTAGGGATTGAAGTCAGGTTGTCAGGCCTGTGGGGCCAGGGCCTTTGCTGGTTAAGCCATGTTGCTGACCCCTTCCCAGTATTTTAGGCAGGATCTCATGTAGCCCAGGCAGGCCTCAACCCTAGTTTGTAGCTAAAGGGAATTTTGAAGTTCTGATCCTTTGAAATGCAGAGTTTCAAGTCCAGTTTTAGTCAACCATTACTAACAGAAACCCTGAGGGCTCAAGGACCCCTGCCTGGTAACCTCATACACTAAAGGTAAAGGCTCTGTGATAGCGACTCTCCTCAGTGTATTTAATCATTCCATCTTGCAGAATTTCTGGCTTGGAGGATGCCACACACAGTGTGCTCAATATAGCTGCAGCTAAGAAGAGCAAGCTTCCACCCTCCAGGGTTCACAGTGCTGACCAAACAGCTGGACTCAGATCCAGGTGGGAAGCCAAAAAAGGAAGCAGTAGCTCCTAGCTCATGTGTCCTACTGCTGGGGGCACCTCTGTAACTCCAGTCACTTAAATATTGTTTCAAAAGCCCTTTCTTTAAAAGGTCCCACTGAGCAATACCATCACCCTCAAACAAAAACAAACAACCCATCAAAAATGGAAAAACTCCTTCCTGTCTCCCGCCCAGGCCTCACCTCCTCCTTCCCATTTGTCCGTTCACACCTTCCCTGCAAACAGGAAAGATAAAGGGTGCAGTGAGGGAGTCCATTTCATTTTCCTTATCAGATACGTAACAGTTTCCATCTTGGGTGTGAATCCCATGGTGAGGAGGTGTTAAAAAGATGTCGGACAACTTGTGTATTTTCAGTTTCACAGTCATTATAGCCTTTGTTCAAAGCTAGAATTATTTGCACAATTCCTGGGGAGGTGGGTGACCTTGGGTAAGTCATGTAGCCCTTTTTTTAAAAGACAAAACATACCCCAATCCTGGTATAGCTATATATATAATATATATAATGCATATTATATACAATATATATTATCTACAATGTATTATATATAAATTATATACGTGGTAGGGAGGGAACAGAGAGGTGGCAAGCTTGGCATGCTGTTGTTAAACATGTGGAAGCTTTTTATCAGCACTTGCTGGAGGTGGCCGGGCAGGAAAGGGCTGGACTCTTGCAGCCCGGCACTAACTTCCCCTCCTCCCTTTCCAATCCTCTTTACACTTCAGCTTTTAAGAAGGGTAATCCTGTTCTCCTTTTGGTCATGTTGGTTGCCCTTTGTGACATCTCCTCCCCTTCAGGACAACCAGAACTTGCAGCTGCTAAGGATGTTGCCCCCACCCAAGTCCTGCATCTCTAGAAACCTTTCCAGAAGCTTCTAGCTGACAAGGTCTTTACTGCCTCTGAAATCCCACAGGTCCCTGTTTGATGATCTGTAAAACCTCAATATGTGTGTTTTCCTGAACTGCCACTGCCTGTCACTCATTAGGGAGTAGGTCCTCGAGACATCTGTAGTCCTAGAACTCCAGCTCATGCAGAGGCTGAGTGTGACGTCAACCAGAACTTTATTTTTTTTTCTTTACTAACTCGTCGACCTACTGAGGATAGAATCCCGAGTCTGTGCAGGTCAGGAATGCCCTGTTACTGCACCAGCATGCCTGGTTCAGTTGTATTTTTGAAATAGGTTCATGTTAATGTGTCCAGGCTGGACTTGACTCACTATACAGCTTAGAGAGGTTCTGAATGTACCATCCTCCTGCCTCAGCCTCCAGAGCACCTGGGATTACAGCAGACTGTAGTGGTTATGCCCAGATGAACTTTGTCTTTGTCTTTTTTTTGGCTTTTGAGACAAGGTTTCTCTGTGTAGCCTTGGCTGTCCTGAACTCTCTTTGTAGACCATGCTGGCTTTGAACAGAGATTCTCCTACCTCTGTATGGAGTGCTGGGACTAGGTGTATGCCACTATACCCAGCCTTTAAAAGTCTATTTTAACAAGATAGGCCCTTGGAGTTCTTCTGTTGGTCTGGGCAGCCTTGATGGAAGAACTTCCACTAGGGCTGCCTAGCCCCATGGTTTGTCTATGAAATGTCTAGACAAGTGCTGGGTGTCCAGGCACTGAATTCAGACAGATTTTGCTCAGCCATGTACTACCTACATGTGATTGTAGACAAGTCCTTTAACGCTTCGGAGCTTTCTGTACCTGTAAGATGCATACAACAGTCCCTAACTGGCTATTGTGAGAATCAGTAGAGGTAATGGGGCCAGTAATCTCAGCACTCAGGAAGCTGAGGCACAGGGATTGCCAGTGGGCCCAGGCCAGCTTGGACTACATGGTGAGGTCCTATCTCAAAATAAAACAAAACAAAACAAACAAAAAAAACAACTAAAACACACAAAACAGAGAGTTGGGTATGATGACCAATGTCTGACTCTCAACATTCCAAGGCAGAGGCAGATAGATCTTTGAGTTTGAGGCCAGCCTGCTCTACATAGTAAGTTCAAGGATATCTAGGGATATATAAAAAGATCCTATCTGAAAAACAAAACAAAACCCAATCAAACAACCCGGCCCTCCCCACCCCCCAAATGGTGAAGTGATGCCCAGTGGTTAAGGACACTTACTATTCTTCCAGAGGTCGGTACCCAGGTTCAGTTCCCAGCACCCATGTCAGACACTCACCACTGTCTATATTTCTTGCTCCTGGGGATCCAACACCTTCTGAACACACGTGGCATATATCGACACACACATAAACACATAAGCAACAATAAAAATATCAGAGCAGGGCAATGATTGTGAATGCCTTTAATCCTAGCGCTTGGGAGGCAGAGGCAGGCGGATATCTGTGAGTTTGAGACCAGCCTAGGCTACAGCGCCAAGTTCCAGAACAGCCAGGGCTACATAGAGAAACCCTGTCTTGAAAAAAAAAGGGGGGGGGCGTGTGGTACAACCCTAGTACTTAGGAGGTGGAAATAGGAGCCTCAGGAGTTCAAAATCGTCCTTGCTACAAAATAAGTTCAGAGCCAATGGGCTACGTGAGACCCTGCCTCTGTAACGGGCTTAGTACTATGAATCAGCTGTATGCCAAGTAAACACTGTTGAAAACTGGACGGAGCGTGCTAGAAGACGACTGAATGAGGAAAGATAGGAAACTTGTCAGCATCTCTTGGAGCAGACCCTTAGGTAGAGGGAGAAGACTGGTGGGGTCAGCAGCTCTGCCTGCGGGAAAGGGTGGTGTTAGTGGTAAGACGTTCCTCTCAGAGCCTGCTCTCGCCAGACGCGGCCACGCCTGTTCCTTCTTCGGTCCTTCCCACCTATCAGCCCTGATGAATTCCAGGCTCTCTTCCAAATACTGGAATAAGGTAGAAAAAGATTAAATAAAGCGGTTCCGGCGAGAGCGAGCGTCCCTCCCCAGCATGGGGCTGCGGAACCCGGCTCGCTCTGTGCCAGGCTCCGCCTGGGGGACGCTGATTGGTCCGCGTCGTGTGACGTCACGAGAGGGATTTAATGCTCAACCTGACACCGCGGCGGTGCAAAGTCCGCGGTGGCTGGAACGCGGCGAGCGGGGGTCGGGTCGGCGTCGCTGGCGGGGAGTGCGGCTGACTGAAGGTAAAGGGGGGTGTCCGGGCGGTGCAGGGCCGCCGGCTTGCGGGGTTTGGGGGGACCGGTGGCGGCAACGGGAGGAAGGCAGGGAGGACAGTCGCAGGACCGCGGGGATGGCGGTCGCAGCCCCCGAGGGCGTGTCTGCCGTGTGGGTTTGCGGAGGGCGTGTGGGAGCCGGACCCGGATCGGGGCTCGCTGTTCCGGCACAGTGCCCGACCCCCTCCCTCCTGCGAGGATTCTCCTCCGGGGAATGGAGGTCATAGCGCCTGCTTCCACTCCTCAAGCTGGGAGCAGCAGAACGACCTTCGGTGGGATCTCGCCCGCAGGATCCCGCATCCTCGAGGATCATAGCACCTGAGCGTTTCTCGGGCCTGGGGCCTCGCCTAGGGCCCCTTGGGCAGGAGAACGCCTGTGTTACACCTGTAGCTCCTTTTTTTTTTTTTTTTTTGTTAAGGGGAAGAAGGAAGACACGTGAGATGGTTCAGCGGTTAAAAGCGCCCGCCCTAAAGCCCGAGGACCCTATTAGATCCCTGAGACCCACATACTCAGTTGTCCTGACTCCCACACTCAAGCTATGTGTGGCTTACACATGCACAAAGTCATTTTTTAACGTGAAATAAAGAGGCACCCAACAGCCTTTTTTAATAAAAGGAATTTTCAGAAGGGTGGGATGTTGATTTAGGAAAGGATCCAGAAGCGTCAAATTGATGTTTATTCTAAACGGTTCTTTTTTTTTCCCCCCTCTCTTGACTTTTCCTTGTTTAGATAACCCAGTTTGTGCTACCTGCCGATTCAAGGCCGCCTCCTTCTCCTGGCCGCTACTGGAGCCCCAGACCTGCTCCTTAGGTCCACCCTGCACGCCAGCTCGCCATGGGGAACCACTTGACTGACATGGCACCCACAGCCTCATCCTTTTTACCCCACTTCCAGGCCCTACATGTTGTGGTCATTGGGTTGGACTCAGCTGGGAAAACTTCCCTTCTTTACCGCCTCAAGTTCAAGGAGTTTGTCCAGAGTGTCCCCACCAAGGGCTTCAACACCGAGAAGATCCGAGTGCCCTTGGGGGGGTCCCGTGGAATCACTTTCCAGGTGTGGGATGTTGGGGGTCAGGAGAAGCTGCGGCCACTGTGGCGCTCCTACACCCGCCGGACAGATGGACTGGTGTTTGTGGTGGACTCTGCCGAGACGGAAAGGTTAGAGGAGGCCAAGGTGGAGCTACACCGGATCAGCAAGGCCTCAGACAACCAGGGGGTGCCAGTGCTGGTTCTGGCCAACAAGCAGGACCAGCCGGGGGCACTGAGTGCGGCGGAGGTGGAGAAGAGGCTGGCGGTCCGGGAGCTGGCAGCCGCCACGCTCACCCATGTGCAGGGCTGCAGTGCTGTGGACGGGCTGGGCCTGCAGCCAGGACTGGAGCGTCTGTATGAGATGATTCTGAAGAGGAAGAAAGCGCCTCGGGCAAGCAAGAAGAGACGGTGACCCGAGACTGCCCCTACCCTACCTACTAGGGGTCAGTACAGATGATAGGCAGGGCCTGTGACCTCTCAGCCAGCCTGCGTGCTGGGCCTGTCCACCTCAAAGGACTGAAGGAGCATGGGGAGGGGGGTCCTGTTTCGGTGCCACGTGGGGGAGGGGAGATGAAGTATCTTCTCTGCTCCTCACCTCTAGAGGGTAGAGGCTGCAAGAGCCGAGACATAAATGTCAGCGCCGACGCTACCTCGACCCTGATTCTCCGTTTCCTTCCCTAGCGTTTTATTTGGATGTGTATTTTTATTTTTTTGCAGGGGGTGGGGTGCACAGAAAGTTGCCCAGAGAATGCATTGGGGGGTGAATGGAGAACACCACCTCTCGCCCCACAGTTGGGGGAGGGGTCTCCTCAGCTGAGCTTCTAGTCACAATCTTTTTGCGTCTGTGAAAGTGCCAAGAATCCTCCCCGCTCCCGTTTGGAGACCCTCATCCCTTTTTATAAGCCTGTGTGTCCTCTATATTACTGTTTTTTAGCATTTGCTTCTAAGTTATTAAAGTTGGATGATTCTAGCTCATGTTTTGATCTGGCAATTTCTTCTCTCTTATGTATTCCTGTGGAGAGTTCGGGATATGCATGGAGCCTGGGAGTAGGGGGCATGCTGCTCCTGAACTGTCAAACACTGACAAATTAGACTGTGTACTTATGGGATGGCTAGTACAAGTTCTGGAGGTAATTGAAAATCCTTAAAGCTGTTGTTGCCTGATCTAGTTTTAGGGGTCATGGCTCCTTTCGGACCTCCTCTCACCTCCTCTGGCCCTCGCTTCTGAGACCAGCTGCTCCTAGGTCTCCCCTTAGGTCTATCAGTACCCCAGGCCTTGAGGTATTCTGACCATCGCTGCTGCCCTAGAACTCACGTCGGCCCGCCCCCTCTCCCTTCTTGGAGGTTGTGGTAGGAATGGAAAGTAATTCCTGGCCTTAAGCCACCTCCAAGAGCTCAATCCTGCTGACTGCGGTTCTCTGGCAGCAGCTGGGGAGACCTGCATTGGCCTGGTGACTAAGCCTGAGTCTTCAGCGATGGGAACAGCTCTTCTCCCCAGAGGGGAGAGCCGTCATAATCTGCCCCACTCCCAACCTGTGAGACAAGATGGGGAAAACACCATCTGCAAACGTTCCTGGAACAAGCTGAGGGTGGTGCGACACACATCTGCAGTCTACACCAGCCTTTGGAGGGTAGAGGCAGGAGGGTCAGGAATCCAAGGCTAGTCTGGGTGACGTGAGGCCCTGCCCTCCCCCCACAATAGGTGGTAAGATAACACGTTAAGGTTGCCAGGTCCCCGAGATCTTGCTTAGGCTTCCAGGGGCCCCGCCCCCTGCAGGAAGGCCAGCTGAGTCGGAGCAGAACAATAAGATTCTCCTAATCTCGCTGGGTGGGAGTACTGAGGAAGCCAAGGACTGCCTTTTCCATCCCCCAGTCCCACCCACAGCCTTGGTACAAACATGGGATCCTTAGAGCTGCTTGACAATCCTGCCCTGGGAGCTGATAAAGGGCTGGGGGAGGGGGACTCTCAGCAGCTCTCTCTGGGGGAGGCTTCTTTTCCAAAAGCCAAAGCTTGCAGCGGAGTCTAGGCCCATCCAGATTTGTCCTTCAACTCTCTCGAAGCTCTTGACAGGGTGGGGGTGCGGGTGAGTGTGCATTGATCCGGAGGGGTGCCCAAGTGTGCGTCAGTGTGAGGGACTGCTTGACAGAGCTGCTGGGCTGGTTCTGCCAGGAACGTGTGCTACCTGACCTCTGTGACACACCTGATTGATAGCTTTCAGTTCTGTGGACCGGAGTCCTGCAGCTTAGGGACAGTCCCAGGCTGGGAAGAATAGGGGCTGGAAGAGCTGAGCGCTTGCCCTGGGAGATCTTTCCTCCCCACCCCAATTCTGCATTTATCTTAAATCTCCAATGACACATTTTTTTTGTTTTTTTGTCTTTTTAGCATCTAGTCACCTCTAGGATTAAGGTCTTCAGATCTGGGGAAAGGTACAGGGATGTATTCCCTGCTCTTCAAGGGACTTCTGAGGCGCCATCTGTAGACTGACTCAGCTAAACACCAGTCCTTCTTAGCTCTTTAGAACCAGAACCTTCTTGTTTATGTTCTAGCCATGGGGCAGGTCAGGGGTCATGGTCCACAGGAGGCCTGTAACTGTTCCAGGCCCCAAACCCCTTGGGCTTTACTGTTCAGCTGGCCGTGGTGGAGGAAAGAGGGAAGGCAGGCAGAGGAGAGCTGGAAAAGCCAGTTGCTTTGACAGTGTGGTGGAGAGAAGGGAGCCCTGGAGAATTCTTAGTCAGAAACCTCACTGTGTAGCTGGGGTGTGGGAGACATTGGGAGCTTTGGAATTATCCTGCCTTGACCCAACCATAGGACCAGAGAGCTGCAGAGGAGGATTGCCTTTCAGTCTTCTAGACAGGGAGACGGGGTTTCCCACTCTCCAGCCCTGCCTGGGGGTTCTGAATTTTGGACACTGGGCCAATGGGGTGGGCAAGGACTGGAGGCAGGTTGTATCTCCTTTGTTCTGGAAAGGATAATTTTCTCTCACAGGAGAGGGTCCCTGGAGCAGGAGAGGCAGCTGGAACTGGATCTCTGTAAACGGAAGTTGGAAGGAGACGTGTGGGCCCAGGGTCCGGGCTACCTTCCGATTCAGCCTTCCTCTCACTGGTCATCCTCTTTTCTTGCCTAAGTCTGACCGTACAATCCAAAGGGAGGCATTTTCCTCACAAACCTTCCCTCCTTAGAACTACTCCTTCTGAGGGCAGATATGGTAGTGGGCTCCATTCCACTGCCCTCTTCTGTCCTGCACATGCACTCAAAGAAAAGAGAGAACCCCTGAGGATCAGAGTGGGCAGGGGTTTGTCCAAGGACACACAGCTACATTCACATCCTTGCTTGCTGGCGAACAAGTTGCCATCACTGAGCTTTCCACTCCCACCCTCCCTCTGTCTCTCCCGTCCCCTTTCCTTGATTAGATTAAGGCCCAGCTTTTGGCTTCTTCCCTCACTCCCTTCCTGGGGAGAGGAAGGCCTTATCTCCTAACCTAACGGAGCTCTGGCGGCTTCATATCCGTCCAGAAAGTCCACACACCCTTCTTTCATACTATGTAGCATTAGCTGCCGCCCCCTTCTTCTTCTTCCTCTTCTTCCTCTTCTTCTTCTTCTTCTTCTTCTTCTTCTTCTTCTTCTTCTTCTTCCTCCTCTGCTTCCTCCTCCTCCTCCTCCTCCTTCTCTTTCGTATTTGGAGACAAGGTTTCTCTGTGTAGCCCTGGCTGTGCTAGAACTCACTCTGTAGACCAGGCTGGCCTTGAACTCACAGAGATTCTCCTGCCTCTGCCTCCTAAGTGCTGGGATTAGTGGGGGGTGTTGCCACCTCTGTCTGGCTCATCAGTATTTTCTTTCTTTCTTTTTTTTTTTTTTAAATAATTTATTTTTGTTTTGTGTGCATTGGTGTTTTGCCTCCATATATATGTCTGTGTAAGGATGTCAGATCCGCTGGAACTGGAGTTACAGACAGTTGTGAGCTGCCATGTGGATGCTGGGAATGGAACCTGGGGCCTCTGGAAGAGCAGCCAGTGTTTAACCACTGAGCCATCTCCCCAGCCCCCCCCCCATCAGTCTTTCTTAAGGCAGACATCTCCCAGTGGGCCCAGCTCAGCCCAACACAACATCATAAACTAAGCAGTCTGTGCAGCTTTTGCAAACTCAGTTGCACGGTTTTCCAGCTTTAAAATTTGTAGATGACCACTCGGGAGGCAGAGGCAGGTGGATCTCTGTGAATTCGAGGCCTGGTCTACAAAGCGAGTTCCAGGACAGCCTCCAAAGCTACAGAGAAACCCTGTCTTGAAAAAACAAAAACAAAACAAAATTTGTAGATGACAACATTGCATCACAGTATGAGAAAGTCTGGCAAAGGCTGGGCTTGGTAGCACAGGCCTAATACTGGCTTTTGGGAGGAGTCAGAGTCAGGCAGATCACTGTGAATTCGAGGTCAGCCAGGGCTAGTGACACCTTGTCTTTAAAAAAAAAAAAGTTAGGCCTCATTGTAAAGCATGGCCTATTTTCCATCAGGGGCCTGTTTTGAATGGGGACCAGTGGACACTTAGAAGGGGGAAGTCAGAGGAGAGGAGGCTTCAAAGTCCTACTCCCAAGTCCCCCCTCATCTCCATTCCCCCCCACCCAGTACAATTCCTTGGAAGGAGCAGGCCGAACTACATTTCCAAGGGCATTCACTGCTGAGGAGTCTGGGTGGAATCATGAGATCTCCTTCCCTGGTTGAGCCAGAAGAAAAAAAACTTTCCTTAAAAAAAACAAAAAAGTGGGGCTGGAAAGATGGCTCAGTGGTTAAGGGCACTGACTGCTTTCCCAAATGACCTGGGTTCAAATCGCAGCACCCATATGGCAGCTAACAACTGTCTCTAACTCCAAGATCTGACACTCTCACACAGACTTACCTGTAGGCAAAATATCAATGCAAATAAAAGTAAATAAATTAAAAAAAAAAAGAATATATGTTTTTAAAAAAGTGTTGTCAGCCAGGTGGTGGTGGTGCACACCTCTTATCCGAGCACTAGGGAGGCAGAGGCAGGAGGATCTCTGTGAGTTTGAGGCCAGCCTGGTCTACAGAGTGAGTTCCAAGACAAGCTCCAAAGCTACAGAGAAACCCTGTCTTGAAAAAAAAAAGTGTTTAGCCAGTGATCCTGGTACGTGGAAGGTTGAGGCAGGAAGATGGCATGGAGTTCCATGCCAAACTATGCTACAGTGTGAGCCCATCTCAAAACAAAGAAATACTGGGTTTGAGCTTGGGAATCTCCTACCAGTTACATTTCTTCTAAAAACTGTCACTGGCTGGCTGGGTGTGGTGGTGCATACTTCCGATCCCAGATCTTGGGAGACTGAGGCAGGAAGACCTCTGTGAGTAGGTGGCCAAACTGTTCCATGTAGAGTCCCAGGATGTGCTACATAAAGATACTTTGTCTCAACAAACAAACAAAACACCATTCTGGGACAAGGGAGGAGGAAAGATGGCTCAGTCATTAGAACTGGCTACTCTTCCAGAGGTCCTGGGTTCAAGTCTCAGCAGGCACATGATAGCTCACAAGTGTCCTTCACTCCATCACCCTAGCACCAGGGTACAAACACATACACACAGGAGCAAAGTAGGAAAAAAACAAAAAACAAAAAACTTTTACTGACCGTTCTCCATGACAAAAGTGATAGATCTTTAACTGTGAAAGAAATCTAAATTTAGAAAACACCTTGCCTTGCATGGTGTCACATTCCTTTAATCCCAGCACTCAGGAGGCAGAGGCAGGCAGATCTCTGAGTTCGAGGCCAGCCGGGTCTATAGAGCGAGTCCCAGGACAGCCAGGTCTACAAAGAGGGAACTAGAGAAACAACCTAATCTAAACTTGAGCTAGCCCTTATGAACAAGTTTTGAATCTATTCTTCTGTGTGTTTTGCTTTGCGTAGGGATAAAAAGATACGTCTCTCCAACCACACACAGGGTTATGTAAGGTGTCCTGTTCAGTTTTGCTTTATTTCATTTATATCTTGGACATGATTCATTGCTGACACCTGTGTTTTTCTCATTCTTTTTGATGACTACATGAAATTTCACTATGTGAATGTATCATCATTTTATTAACGAGCTTATATTGAATTGAGTGTGTGAATGAACCTCCGTGTGTTTTTTTGTACACTTCCTTGTGTCAAAGGGTGTTATGTGGGTGGGTAAGATGACCTAATAGGTTAAGTCCTCTGCTGCCAAGCCGGACCACTAGGGTTTGACCCCTGCATGATGGAAGGAGAGCACTGACCCCGATACTTGTCCTCTGACTTTCAAAGTTGTTTTCTGACTCCCACACTTGCACCATGGCACACTCACACAGATACACACACATGCACACAAATCAAGGTTGTTTTGGTTTTTTTTTTTTTTTTTTTTTTTTTTTTGGTAGTAGAGCTGGGAGTAGTGGCATATCCCTTTAATCTTAATGTGTGCATCTCTGTGAGTTCAAGCCCAGCCTGGTCTATGTAGTGAGTCCCAGAACCACTAAGGCTGCACAGTGAGATCCTGTCTCGAAAAGCAAAACAAGGGTTGGGGATTTAACTCAGCCTAGCAAGCGTAAGGCCCTGAGTTCGATCCTCAGCTCAAAAACAAACAAACAAACAAACAAACAAACAAGAAACCAGCAAAACAAACAAAAAACGAATACAATTTTTAAAGGGGGTATATGTGACTAGGCATGGTAGCCCATGTCTTTTAGTCCCAGTCCCAGTAGGAAGTAGAGGCAGGAGTACAAGGCTAGCCTGGTCTACATAGCTTTTTCTGTTTTTTAAAGGTGCATTGAGGGTATGTACTTAAGGCTTTGCCAGAGTTTGAGGGAGAGAAAACTTCCAAGTTTATCCAACCCCACCCTCCAACGCTGATCTCCAGGCCTCTGCTACTGAGTTGTACACAATGTCTTTGCTTGGAGAGGGCAGAAATACACTCAGTAACTGGGTAGAGGATTGATTCACTTGGGTGGAGAGTAAAGCTCAGTCTCACCACTACTGCCGGCTGCCTGGCTGGTGGCGGAGGCTGGCAGATGGTGAGGGCTCCCCAGCACCGGCTTGTCACAAACGTCAGGCAAAGTAGGCAATGCAAGCCCTGAAATAAATCCTGGGGGGAGGGGACTTGGCTCAGGGAGGGAGGGCTGAGGCTAGAAATGCCTGCTCAGAACTGAGCAGGGAGGAAGTCTCCAGCCCTAAAAAGGACAGAGGAGGTTCTGGAACATGCCCCCCCCACACCTCCACCCCTCGCCTGCACCCCCCGAGTGACCCCTCCTAACCCTTACAGGGGGGATTCCCACTAAATACCATAGTTGAAGGTCCCTGATGACTCTGACTGCTAAAGCGCTCTGGGCTGTTTGCGGCCTGGCCATTCTGGTTCACTCAGACCTCTCGGTTAATCCTGGCCTACCTCCCCACTACCCCTCAGTGGAGTGGGGTAAGGTGAGGTGGGAAGGCAGGAGGCTAATCTCCTCCTTACCCTGCATGCCCTTGCTAGTTAATCTACTAGAAAGGTCCTTAGAGGATGAGAGAGGTTACAGCTGCTTTTAAAAGTATGTTGAAAGTGAGGCGTCTTGTCTCCCTCACCCTGCTTGTGTGGGAATAAACACAAGCTAAGCACTCTGCTGTTGAGATATAACTCCAGAACAAACACACAAACAAACAGATTTATTTTATTATTTTTAATTCTCTCTGTGTGCCTCAATGTGCCTATGTGTAGGTATATGTACATGAATGAAGGTGCCCATCAAGGCCGGAAGAGGGTGCCAGATCCTCTGGAGGTCCCTTAGGGTGGTAGGAGTCTCCTGGATGGGTGCTGGGACCTGAACTCCTGTCCTCTGGAAAAGCAGTGCTTAACCCCAGAGCCATCTCTTTGACCCCATTTTCTGCATTTTTTGAATGTTTGGGGGTTTGTTTTTGTCTTGGGTATTAAGACAGGGTCTCAGTATGTAGCTGAGACTGGCAATAACTCATGGTCTTCCTGCCTCAACTCTTCAGTGTCAAGATTACAGGCATGTTATGTACCACCATGTCCAGCTGGTCCTGTGCTTTGGTTTGTGGTTTTATTTTATTATTTTATTTTATTTTCATTATTATTTTTGTAAGATTTATTTGTTTATTATGTATACAGAAGAGGGTGCCAGATCTCATTACAGATGGTTGTGAGCCACCATGTGGTTGCTGGGAATTGAACTCAGGACCTCTGGAAGAACAGTCAGTACTCTTAACCTCTGAGCCATCTCTCCAGCCCTATTTTTATTATTTTAATGGTTTTTTGAGACAGTGTTTCTCTGTATAGCTTTGTACCTTTCCTGGAACTCACTCTGTAGACCAGGCTGGCCTCGAACTCACAGAGATTCGCCCGCCTCTGCCTCCCGAGTGCTGAGATTAAAGGCGTGTGCCACACTACCACCCAGCTTATTTTATATTTTTTAAATTTTATTTTAATTTTATGTGCATTGGCATTTTGCCATGGGTATTGGGTCCTCTGGAACTGGAGTTACAGACAGTTGTAAGGTGCCATGTGGGTGCTGGGAATTGAACCCAGGTCCTCTGGAAGAGCAGTCAGTGCTCTTAACCACTGAGCCATCTCTCTAGCCCTGGTTTGTGTTTTTATAAAGTCATCCACTGTGTTCTACTCTAGGGCAGAACCACTTTGTGCTTTCCCAAGTTCCCTGAGCCTGATTGGGGAGAACAGAGCCTCCAGTTTGACCAGACTACATCCCAGGAGTAACCCACAAAGTAACTGAAGGGTAAGATGACCTTGAACTAACTGCATCATGACCAGGTTATTCCCCCCTCCTAGGCTTACCCATCCTACATCTAAATGTATAAATGAAGGCCTCGGATGGTGTGCTGGCCAATCAACAAGTTACGTCAACCCGACACAAGCTGTATTCACCTGAGAGGAAGGAGCTCCAACTGAGAAAATGGGCTGTAGACAAGCCTGTGGAGCATTTTCTTAATTAGTGATTGATTCGGGAGGGCCCAGCCCATTGTGGGTGGTGCCAGGGTGGAAGCCAGGCTTGGTGGCACATGCTTTTAATCCCAGCACTCAGGAGGCAGAGATAGGCAGATCTCTGAGTTTGAGGTCAGCCTGGTCTACAACTCGAGTTCCAGGACAGCCAGGGTAGTTATACAGAGAAGGTCTGTCTCCAAAATAAACAACAACAACAACAAAAAACAAACAAAAAAGAAAAAGGTAGGCTGAGCAAGCCATGTGGAGCAAGCCAGTAAGCAGCACTCCTCCATGGCCTCTGCATCAGCTCCTGCCTCCAGGATCCCACCCCTCTTGTGTTCCTGTCCTGACTTCCTCCAGTGATGAACAGTGACATGGAAGTGTAAGCCAAACAAATCCTTTCCTCCCCAACCCCAAGTTGATTTTGGTCATGCTGTTTCAACATGGCCTTGTTTTCCTGATCCTTCTCCTCCAGTCTCTCAAGTGCTGGGACTACAGGGGTGCACCAGCAAGCTCAGCTTAAGCCAGGTGTAGGCAAGCGTAGTTATTGTTTGAGACAGCCTCACACAGTAATACTTTGACTGACCTGGAACTCATTATCAGGCAGGAGCTTCTGTTGCTGTTTGGGTGCCACTAGGAATTGAACCCAGGGCCTCATGGATGCTTGGCAAACGCTCTCCACACGGACCCACACCTCCCAGCTCCTGGTTCATTTTGTAATTATCAGTAGGAAATGGAAGTAGCACTCTCTCCCTCCCTCCCCCTCCTCTTGTCACCCTGTGAAATGACCTTGTTTGGGCTAAGTTTGTTTGCCTTCTGACTTCTAGGCAGGGGCCTAGTCTGTTCACTGCTCTGTCCCCAAGCAATACCTATTTCTGGGACACTGGGTGTCCCCAGTGGCTGGAGGGTACGGTAGGAAGTGGTTTTAGTTTATAAATGTTGACGGTCTCCAGGAAGGACGGCCAGCAGGTAAGATTGGAGACCTTATCCTGGAAGACTTCCAGGAGGAGGAGAGGCAAAGAAAATAACTCTGAGCCAGAACAAAGCATCCCAATTAAGGAAAGATTCTGATCACAGAGCATCCTGATTAAGGAGGGACTCTGAGCATAAAGCATCTCCATTAGGGAGGGACTCTGAGCACTGGCCTAGAACAGTCCTGGCCCTGCCAGTCACTCAGGAGGAAAGGCCGGAGTCCTGAGGGTAATAAACACAGTTTCGTTCCTCCCTTCCCTGTAATTACCTGACCTGGGACACTCCCCAGAGACTGTCCACCACTCCCCTCCCCCAGCTCTTCCCACTCTTGCCTGGGGACATTCAAGTTCTATGAGATGCCTGAGATGGCCCATTACTGGGCCAACAAGATGGTACAGTAGGCAAAGGTGGCAGCTGAACTCAGTCCCTGAGGCCCACATGGGAGAGGAGAGATCTGACCTCCACATGCGTCCTGATACGAATGTACACACGCACAATCAATGAAATATAATTAAAAAATTAAAAATGTTATTTTCGTTAGTTTCATCTGTTGGTGGTGCACACTTGTAATCCCAGCACCCAGCAGTTAGAGGCAGAAGGATCGAGGTTGTTGCTGGAGAGATGGTCCAGTGGTTAAGAGCATTAACTGCTCTTCCAGAAGACCCGGGTTTGGTTCTCGGCACCCATGTGGAAGCTCCCAACCATCTGTAACTCCAGTTCCAGGGATATCAGACACCCTCTTCTGGCCTTCTTGGCCTTCTCGAGAACCAGGTATGCGGCAGACAGACAGACATGCAGGCAAAGCACCTATGCACATTAAAAAAAAAAAGAGTCCAAGGTCAAGGTCATCCTAGACTATTTATTGATATATTGAGTTCCTTTGCTGCCTACCTGAACTTACTTGAGACCCTATCTAAAAAACAAACAAGCTATTAATTAATCACTTTTTTTTTTTTTTTTTTTTTTTTTTAAGATAGGGTTTTTCTGTGTAGCTCTGGCTGTCCTGGAACTTACTCTGCTTAAAAAAAAAAAAAAAAAAAAAAAAAAAAGGTTTAATCTGCTTTTATTGTTTCTTTCCTCTTAAATTTTTTTAAATTTATTATGTTTGTTTTTTAGATAAGGGCTCACTATGTAGCTGGCCTGGAACTCTCTTTATCACTGGTTTTCAACCTTCCTAATGTTGCGACCCCTTAATACAGTTCCATAATTTTTTTTTTTGTTTTATTTTTTGTTTGTTTGTTTTTTTGAGACAGGGTTTCTCTGTGTAGTTTTGCACCTTTCCTGGAACTCACTTGGTAGACCAGGCTGGCCTCAAACTCACAGAGATCCTCCTGCCTCTGCCTCCCAAGTGCTGGGATTAAAGACGTGCATGACCACCGCCTGGCCCATAAAATTATTTTTGCTGCTACTTCATAACTGTAATTTTGCAACTGTTACGAATCATAATGTAGATACCTATATTTTCCTATGGTCCTGGGTGATCCTTGTGTGAAATGGTTGTTGGACCCCCAAGGGGGTCATGATTCACATGTTGAGAACTGCTACTCTCCATAGACCAGGCTGGCCTAAAACTCATGGAGATCCATCAGCCTCTGCCTCCAGAGTGCTGGAGTAAAGTCCTGAGATGCCAGGCCTGGACTTATCTGTTCTTTTGTTTGTTTATTTTGGCTTCTTTTGGAGCAAAGTCTCCTGTAGCCCAGACTGGCATCTAGTTCACTTTGTAGCTGAAGTGAACTCCTGATCCTTCTGCCTCCGGCTCTCAAGTGCAGTGCTTACCGGCATGTCCACAGTCTCTCCTTCCTTCTCAGCATCTTTCTCCTTCATCTGCAGTGTTGGAGTTCAGCCATGGCCTTGCACACGCTGGGCCAGCCTTGTACCACCGAATGACATCTTTAGCCCACATCTCTTTCTTTTTAACCTTTAAAGAATGTTGCTGGGCGGTGGTGGCGCACGCCTGTAATCCCAGCACTCGGGAGGCAGAGGCAGGTGGATCTCTGTGAGTTGGAGGCCAGCCTGGACTACAGAGATAGTCCAGGACAGCCTCCAAAGCTACAGAGAAACCCTGTCTCAAAAAACAAAACAGAACAAAAGAAAGTGGCTGCCAGAGCTGGGAGTGTGGCTAAGTGATAGTTTGTCTAGCAAGTTAAAGACCCCAGGTTCAATCCTCAGGGCTTTAAACGAACAAAAAAGAACGTGGCTTCAGGAAATAAGGAAGTCACACCGGTGGGTCATGCCTGTTGACGATGTGGGTCCAGATGTTTGGGAAAAGAAGCATTAGTGAAAGATGTATTGCTCTTCCTTCCCACTGAAGTCAGAGGAGAAAAGGCCCAAACCCTCGGCATCCAGAAGAAGCTTGCAGGGTGGCCTCTTGGCAGGGAGAGCTGAAAAAACCCGAAGATCTGCCTGCTCCCTTCCTGGAAAGCTCTCGGGGCAGCAGCAAGTTTTGCATATCTTGAATGATTTTAAGATTTCTTCACACTATGGACTTCCATGACCCATGACTCAAACCTAACCTAGTTAGGCAGTGATCTCCCAAACTCCCTCCCACCCCCCGTCTTTTTTTGAGATAGGGTCTCACTATGTGGCTCTGGCTGTCCTGGAACTTGCTATGTAGACCAGGCTGGCCTGGAACTTCCGGGGATTGCCTTCCCCTGTTCCCTGAGTGCTGGGATTAAAGGTGTGTGCCACCACACCTGGCTTCCTCTTAGCCTCTTTGAAGGTGTTTTTATTCTACAAATACTTCTTAACTCCACCTGGTGACAAGCCCAGGTACGTGACCTCCACAGAAGATTCCTGACAGGATTTCACTCAATACTGTCTGATCTTTCATCAGACTGCTGGAGCATCAGCCATAGTATGACAGCCTGAGGTTGCATCATCCTGCCCCTTCACCCCCACCCCCACAAGGTGCTGGAGAAGTGGGAAGGCTTAGGCTCCCTCCCTCCGGAGGATGAAGCCAGCTGGGGATCTGGATAATCCAGAGACTGGGTTATCTTCCTCTGATTTTGTACAAACATAAGCAGGTAGTGTATATGTAAGCTGGATGTTTTGTGTGTGTGTGTGTGTGTGTGTGTGTGTGTGTGTGTGTGTGTTTTGAGTGGAGAGGGCAGTCCTAGAATAACCCCTCAACCCATGTATCTGCCATCCAGAGCATGAATCCAGTCACATTGTTCATCAGTCAGGTGCAGTCTGAGTGGTATTTAGTTAGGGTTGGCGATCTGACACATTCTAGCCACTGGAGATACAATGATTATACAAAGATATGTTTGAACTTGTTGCTCCTGCAGAGGACCTGGGTTCTGTTCCCATCACCCACATGGTAGTTCATAGCCATGCATAATGCCAGATCCAGGGGATCCAGTGGGTACCAATGGGCATTCTCATAAACACATAAAATAAATAAACCCAATAAAATAAAATAACAGGAAGTGGATTGGGGAGTTAGGACTTTAGTTCAGTGGCTGAGTGCATGCCCACTCTACAGGCTGTAGTACCATCCCATCAGCATATAGGAGAAAACTGTCTCTGGTTTGCTCCATGCAGACACAAACAAGGGTCCCTGGTTTACAGTGGAGCAGCCTCAGGAGAAAGGGAGAGAAACGAAATGGGTCTCAGGAGCCAAGCAAGGCTGCCCTTCACCACTCAGAGTCCGGCTCTGGCTGGACCCTGCAGAAAGCTTTGGAGATGCATTCCAAAAAGAATCCTGCCTGGTAGCTAAGGCTGATGGTTCATACCTGTGACCCCAGTGGTTCAGAAGGCCAAGACCAGAGGATGGCTATGTGTTTGGGATCAGGTTGGGCTACATAGTGAGACTGTGTCTCAGACAAAAACCAAAAAGAACTTTTCTTCTCCTCTTCTTCCTCTTCCTTTCCCAGTGAGTTCTTATTAGTAGTTGCATCATGATTTAGGGTCCCAGGGTAGGGACCATCATATACCCAGATTCCCCTTTACTAACTGGAAAGGACAGAGAACAGGGCAGAAGCAGGTCAGATCTTCCCAGGAAATGTGCCTTCTGCTCTGTGGCCATCCCAGGCTGAGACTCATGATACTGGGCAGAGGGACTTGTGTATACACTGCTACCACTCACATGCAGAGATACCCTCCCTACACACAGACACACAGACACACACACAGACACACACACAGACACACACACACACACACACACACACACACACACACACACACACACACACACCTACCATGTGGTCATTCCCTTCTCAGAGTGGTGGAAGTCCTGGTTTAAAAACAAAACAAAACAAAACAAAACCCTTTACTCCTAAAAGAAAGAAAGAAGGGAAACCAAAAAGAATCTGCATGAAGTGATCCATGCCTGCAGCCCCAGAGCTGGGAATATGGGGCGATGGGCACCAGGAGCTTGGCCAGCCTTGGCTATTTAGTGAGTTTGAGGTCAGCCTGGGCTACAGGAGACCCTGACTCAGAGAAAACAAACAAACAAACAAAAACATGGGCATGGTGGCAGAGACAGGCAGATTTCTGTGAGTTTGAGGCCAGCCTGGTCTACATGTGAGTTCCAGGATAGCCAGGGCTATGTAGAGAGCCCCTGTCTTAAAAAACCAAAACCAATCTTAACCCCTATGAAACAAAATTAAAGCTGAGCGTAGGGGAGCAGGCCTGTAATCATAGTGCTTGGGAAGCAGAGGCAAGAAAGCCAGGAGTTCAAGGTCCATAGCTATATACTGAGTTTGAGGCCAGGCTTGGGCTACATGAGACTGGAGCTCAATCACATCTCTATGCGCGCACACACACACACACACACACACACACACACTCCGCAGAAGAAGGCTGGTCTTTTATGCCTGCATCATCAGATGACAAGCTACTGGTAGCTCTGAGCACCCTCTAGGCCAAGGGCAAGTGTCCAAAGAAGGCAGCCAGCACATGCCCTCCCTGCTCTCCCACCCCTCTCCCCCCACTCCTCCCACCCCCTACAGTACAGGGGATCTAGGTGGAGTCTCAAGGGCTTCTATTCAGTGTGGAGCAAGCCACTGCCTCAATCACTATCCACGCTGCAGCTCAGCCCTCGGTACTCTCCTTCTCTCCTCATCCCACCTCATTCCACCCTGCATTCCCAACCCCTGGATCCTGCCTTTGATCGTGCCTGGTTGACCTTGACACTTATCCGGAAGTCAGGATGAAACCCTGAGCTTCTTTGAGCGCCTCCAGGGAGCTGGTTTTCCCTGACTGTTGCCCTTGCTCAATGGGTCCTTAACTGCCACAGCAGAAGACTCTGGGGTCCCAGGGGACACCAGACATGAACTCCTCTTGGATTTTCTTTTTACTGGTTATATCCAACCTCACTTCCTGTCACAGAGAAAGGACAGAAGCAAGTCACACACTCCTACCACCATGATCACACACACACACACCCCACACACACCCCACACCACCCCGAGGCTCAACTCCTACTTAGATACCACAGGACACATTCCCTGGACCAGGAAGGGCGGGCCTGGCCTGGTTTCCTTTGAAACTCTAGATCAGAAAGGACACCTCCTTTCCTGGTCCTTTCCCTGTTCACCACCCAATGCTAAGCTGGCGGGAGAATAGAGGAGATGGCTGGTTAGTGGGAGGGGTGGGTGCAGGGGTGGAGGTGAGCGGGCTGATTTCTGAACCTTTCTCTTCTTTTGGCATGGTCCTATCTAGAGGAGCCAGAATCCTGAAGCAAAGGGCAAAGGAGAAGAAACAAATGTTCTTTCTGGGCATCTGGCTGCTGTTTTACATCCAAGATCAAATCAGGGAGCTTGGTGTCATGTCCTCATACCCGCCTGTCCTTTGGTCCCTAGCATATTGTTGTCCTGTGGTGGATGTACCACACACATACATACATACATACATACATACATACATACATACATGTACACACATACATACATACATACATACATACATGTGTACACACACACACACACACACACACACACACACACACCACACACACCTACATTGTTGAAGGTTGCTGCTACCTCCTGGGAGGGAAGTGAGGACAAAGCTCCCATCTCATGTGGGTGGTCACATGCCTGTCCTCCTGGGAGGGGACACTTGCTCTCCACCTCCACAGGTTTCAGGTGAGCCTCACCCTATCCCTGGCCCGTGCTGTCTGGGTGGGCAGCAGGGCCGGAAGGATCGAGCTGGCCTAGTGCCAGCAAGGAGGGTGCTCTTAGCTGCTCCTGGACATGCCAGCTAACCAACTCTCCCAATGACTAACTCTGAATGAAGCTCCGCTGAGGGCCCAGTAACAATGTCTGTTCTAGATTGCTGGAAAAGCCTCATGGATGCCTGAGAAAAACACCCAGAGACCTCTTAAGGATGGGAGGGGGCCCCAGCCTTCCTGATGAGTTGTGTGAAGACTAAACTTAGGGCCTTGGCTGGACAAAATGAAACTGGTAGCCCAAAGTATTTGCCATCCCTGAATTGGAACTGCCCGACTGGATGTGTCTTCACCCCATTAGGCAGGGGCTGGGATTGTAATTGCTGTAATTCGTTGATGAATGCAATTTGCAGCCAGCTCCTCTCTGTGTGACAGGCCTCAATTACAGCTGCCAAGGGATCTGGGGACTGGAGGTTGTTTTCATCTCCTTTGCCTGGTCTCCCCACCCCAAAACAAGAGGGGTTCTTAAGACTAGTTAGGTGAACATCCATGTACCCACTTATGCCTGGAGATAGAATTTTAGAAGAAATAGCAGTAAAGAGAAAGAAAAAAAAAAAAAAGAATGAAATGATGTATGGGTTTATTTATGGGTTTGATTTGATTCAAGGGTATCTTTGTGCAGCCCCGGCTGGCCTGGAACTCTTGGTATAGAAGCAGGTGGTGATTCTCCTGACCTGCCTCCCAAGGGCTGGAATTGCAGGCATGAGCTGCTTGGCTTGTTGTTGTTGTTGACTGTGTACTTGTTATTTTGACAGGTTGTAGCTAAGGATGAGCTTGGGTCTCTGGTCCCGCTGTCTCTACTTCCTCAGTGCTCGGATTACAGGCCATGCCGTCACCCTCGGTTTTATGGGTGCTTCAGACTGAGTCCAGGGGGTCTAGGCAAGCATCATATGAAAGGAGCCACATAACCAGCCCCTTGATTTGTTTATTTCTTTTTTAAAAGATGGTGTTACTCTGATCTCCAGTCAGCCTTCTAAGCCTTTTTAAAATTGTGTCTTTTTTCTCGTTCACCCTGGAAGAAGGTTGGTGCCAACTCCCATTTATATTCATTTCCCTGGGCGGTGTCTGGCCCAGGGCAAGCATTGGATAATGCTTTGAATTTTAAATTAATTAAATATATATATATATATATATATATATATGTGTGTGTGTATATATTTTTTTTGGAGGGGGGGGGAGGTTTGGTTTTTCGAGTCAGGGTTTCTCTGTGTAGCTTTGTGCCTTTCCTGGAACTCACTTGGTAGACCAGGCTGGCCTCGAACTCACAGAGATCCACCTGGCTCTGCCTCCCGAGTGCTGGGATTAAAGGCGTGCGCCGCCACCGCCTGGCCTAATTAATTAATTTTGAGGCAAGGTTTCTCTATGTATCCCTTGCTGTCCTGGAACTCATTCTGTAGACCAGACTGGCCTCGAACTCAGAGTTCTGCCTGCCTCTGCCTCCCGAGTGCTGGAATTAAACGTGTGTGCCACCATGCATAGTGACAATTTTTTTTTTCTTTCTTTTCTTTTCTTTTTTTTTTTTTAATTTAAGACAGGATCTCACTACATAGCCATGGCTGGCCTAGAACTAGCTCTGTAGACCAGGCTGGCCTTGAACTCACAGAGATCCACCTGCTTCTAACTCACTCATCCTCACTCATCATGGTATGGATTACCATGCTAGGCTGGGCATATTTTTAAGACAGATTGATGTTTTTAGATAGATGGATGGATTGATGGAGTTGATAAATGGACAGATGGATGGATGGACTAGCAAATGTATAGATGGATGGATGGGCAGAGAGGAAGTTGACTAGAGAGAAGGCTGAGTTGGGCTGGAACAGCTGGACTGTCTTTGGATATGTTCCTTCTGCATCTCCATCCTCCACGATGGCTTTTTGTTTGGCTTTGGGAGTAACTAACACACCTACATTTAGGCACAAGAACCAGATCAACTTCCAGAGCCAGTTAGAAGTTAGTTAAAAGTGTCATCCTGGAATAATTTACGCCTTACTTCCCTCCACAGAAAGTTACGGTTTAACTACACAAACACAATGTTTGATGAAAATACTTGCAACAGACAGCTGATGGCAGTGCCGAAGACTGCCTACAGATAAAAGTGTTTAAAAATACGAGACAAGGGAGAGAGTAGGAGGCACGGAGGGAGAGAGAGAGCGTTTGGTGTCTTGCAGCTGGTAAGATATCAAAACGCCGGGCCCGGAAAGGCAGGAGTTAAGATGGGAGGCAACTTAGGACTTCCCAGGGGTCAGGACAAGGGGCCATGGGGTAGAAAGTCTCCAAAGAAGGTGGAAGGTTGGTGAGATGTGGTAGGGAAAGACGCTTGTGGCCAAGCCTGATGGATCATTGGGAAGCACGTGGTGGGAGCAGAGATGTGACTCCTCTAAGTTGTCCTCTGATTCCCACATGTACACTGTGTGTGTGTGTGTGTGTGTGTGTGTGTGTGTGTGTCTGTGATTGATGGGAACCAGGGCCTCGCTCATACTTTCCAACTGAACTATACACCTCTAATATTCATGACACTGTATGGCTGTATCTTTTTTTTGAGACAGGGTCTTACTGTGTAGTCCTGACACTCCTGGAACTTGCTCTGTAGTCCAAGAGATCTGCTTGCCTCTGCCTCCTGAGTGCTGGACTAAACATGGCCCCTGTTCATGGCGTGTGTGGGAACAGGGACACACACACACACACACACACACACACACACACACACACACACACACGCCACAGTGTGCATGTAGAGGGCAGAGGGCAGCTTTCAAGAGTGTTCTCTCCTTCCATCATGCTCCCAGGTTGCTCAGCTTGTGAAGTAAGGGATTTTTACACACTGGCCTGCACCTGCTTTTCACTTAGCAACAGTGTTTTGAGCTTCTGTTCTGCCGAGGGCCAGCCTAAGAACTTTCACTTGTTTTTTTTTTTTTGGGGGGGGTGGTTGGGACAGGGTTTCTTGGTTTCTCTATGTAGCTTTGGTGCTTTTCCTGGAACTTGCTCTGTAGCCCAGGCTGGCCTCGAACTCACGGAGATCCACCTCCCGAGTGCTGGGATTAAAGGTGTGCGCCACTTTCCCTTGTTTAGTTACCTCAGCCCATCAGGCCTGAGGGCAGGAAGCCCAGCCTTTTTTCCCCCTCCTCCTGATCTCATCCACACCCAAGGTTTTAACTACAGCCTGACCTCCACGCCTTCCCTCCTCCCAGACAAGCCCCACCTTACCTCCTTGCTGATTTTCAGCTTCTGGCTGCCTTGGGTACCTTGAACTCAGGAAACCACGAGCAGGTCTTGCCTGGGCTTCCGCTAAGCTTGACTCTAGCTGCCCTATCTCCATTTGCAGCACCCTTTCCCTCCCAACAGCTACGTGGGAACCTGGAACCCTTCTTTCTTGGCCTCTGTCCCCATACTTGTGACCATGACCACAAGTGTTAGGATTAATTAATTACACCACCACCCAGTGTAATTACATTTTAATTAAAAAAATTAAAAAAAAAACACACTTGTATCTCAGCACTTGAGAAAATGAGGCAGGAGATTTATCCCAAGTTCCAAGCAAGACTTTGCCTAAAACAAAACAAAGCAAAAACCCTCTTCAGTGGCACATGCCTGTGATCCCAGCACTCTGGAGGCAAAGGCTTTCGGGAAAGTCTGAGTGAATTTGAGGCCAGCCTCGTCAACAAACAGAGTTCCAAGTTGGGGCTGCATAGTGAAATTCTGAAAACAAACAAAACAAAACCTCAACTAATAAAATAAATTGAAAATCGTTAAAAAAAAAAAAAAAAAAAATTGAGAACAAAAACATCCCGAGTTCTTGCAAACACATCCTGGTACCCGTGGCCTGCCATCCTCAGCCACAGGCCTCTGCACAGGGTGCTGTTACAGCCTAGGCATGACTTTCCCCCATTTTCACCAACTTAGTTCCTCCCAGGGAAGGCTGTCTGATGGTCTCTCGGCCCCTGACTTTATGTTCCCACAGTATCTAGTGCCCCTCTCTTCCTCGGGGGTATATTACACATCTGCCTGCGTCTCTCCCACTCAGATGTGTGAGTTCCAGGGCAAGTACACTGTTTTTTCTTGTCTGTAATCTTTACTATGTGTGTGTTGCCTGGCACCTAGGGTGCTCATTAAATGAATATCTAACCTGAGTTCTCTATTGTTCTCTAATCCATCGACCCTTTGGGGAAAGCCTATTCAATAATATTTATGATAGGACTTGGGATGTGCCATGCAAACCGGAACGTTTTTCTCTCTCCTCTTCCTCGGTCTCCCAGAATGCACAGGAGCCACACCCTTGGCATAGACGCAGGCCGCTTATCCTGCGGGAGCGTCAGCTGGCACGCAGCCCTCCCCTTCCTCCCCAGCTCTGTCTTCCTTCAGCACAAATCCCTTTTCCTTTTTGGGTGTTCAGAGCTCTGAGAGCAGAGGGCTGAGTGGGAGGGAGGCAGCAGTGGGCTGTCTACAGGGAGGCAGGAACGGGGTGTGGGGGAGCCAAGATGTGGGTGGAAGCGCTGCTGTGGGGAACCTTTTGAGGGAGAAAGAAAATGTAGCTATTTTAGAGTCATGTTGGGAGGGGTAGCTGGGATACACTCTGGGGCTGAATCCTCTGGAGCGTTGGTGAGCAGAGATGGGGGGAGGGTGGGTTAGTTAGCTAGTTTTCATTATTTAGTTAGGCTATCCCCTGCCTCAGCTTTGTGCGTACTGGCATTACAGGCAGGTGCCACCATGCCTGGCTTTAAGCAATGACTATGAAATGTCCTTTCTGTGGAAGGCGTGTGGCTGGGCACATGGGTGTGTACATGTGGGTGAGCAGCCATCTGCTCCTTTGCAGGGAAGTCCCCCAGCCCTCATCTGAAGGTGCAAGAGGGAAGAAAGGCCACATTCTTTTAGTTCCTCCAAGGACACCCGTGCAGTGGTGCATAGAGGAGGCCAGCAGTATTCGTGACACACCAGCCTTAGTCACCACCTGCCTACAGGGATTCTCTGCCCATTAAGATGAACCTCAAATAACAACATGACTTAGTGTGCCAAACTGTGTCTGGGAGACCCCAGCCACCACGGATGGGGCTGAGTCACTGTGTTACCCACCTCCAGGCGCCCACAGAGAGTATGCTGAGGACCAGTCCTTCCTTCCCACATGCTAGTGGAGCATCAGGCCCTGGGCTGGTGCAGCCAGTAGGAGACTCAGGAGGGCTTGCTTACCAGGCTGTCTCTGTAGGCCCTGACCAGCCACATCATTATCTCTGCCTCTTAGACAGTCTTTACAACTCAGAATGTGCTTTCAGGGATGGAGGTGGGTAGGTGGTGCATACCTTTTATCCCAGCATTCAGGGAGTAGAGGCAGGCAGATCTCTCTGTAAGTTCAAGGCCAGCCTGGTCAACATAGTGAGTTCCAGGCTAACCAAGGCTATCTGTCTGGAAAAATCAAAAACACACAAAGGGACCAGGAAAGAAGATCTAACAAGTGTCCTTCTGTCGGAAGTGACTCAGTGTCTGCCCAGGATGAACATACGGTGCTCCTGGAGAAAAATACCATAGGTGGCTAGAGAGATGGCTCAGTGGTGACGAGCATTGGCTGTTCTTCCAAAGGACCTGGGTTCAATTCTTAGCATCCACAGGCAGCTCACAAACCAGCTGTAATTCCAGTTGCAGGGGATCTGACACTGCCTTCTGGCCTCCATAGCTCTCAGGGACACCAGATACCAGGCATGTTGTACACACCCATTCATGTAGGCAAAATACTCACACACATACAATAAGATTTTTTTTTTTTTTCTTTTTAAGACAGAGTTTCTCTGTGTAGCCCTGGCTGAACTGGAACTTACATTGTAGACCAGGCTGGCCTCGAACTCACAGAGATCTGCCTGCCTCTGTCTCCTGAGTGCTGGGATTAGGGGTGTGCACCACCACCACCTGACTGGAATGTGTGTTCTCAACACTCTATACTTTCTCTCCTTCCTTCCTTCATTCATTCACTCACACGACTAACATTCCCCAAGTCCTTCCTTGTGCCTTTCTTTGAGTACTGGACCTGAAAGGATATTGGAAAGCCACATCTGGTCCTTGTGCTCAAGTTGTGAGCAATCTATAGAACAGAATTCCAGAGGGTTCCAGACTTGTGCAACCAATGCCAGGAAGGAGGGACACAGAGGGGACCTAACATTTCAGAGTCCTGGTATTGTTCCTCCTCACGTTCAACCTCCCTCAGTACAACCTGAGGTATCCCTTGCTCTCGTGGGCCCAGGGGAGACAGCAGATGGGCATCTTCTGGCTGTAGCCTTACAGTAGCCGCCCTTCTGTCTCCCTACCAGGCATGTGTAGAGCCCGTCTGGCCGTGATGGCGGAGGCGGGGAGACTTGGAGTGCAGCCTGGCGGGTAGGTTATTTATTCCGTCACTCAGCTCACAATACAATTCCAAACTTCCCTTGATTTGGCTAATTCAGGAGATTAAGGCCCAGATGTGATGGGGGCAGGGCTGCCACCAAAGTGTCACAAACCCCTCATTTTGTACCAGCTGATGGGAGACCATAATTGTCCAGATGGTGAGAGAGGGTGATTAGTCCCTTTTTTTATATCAAACCCCAAGGGAGTTGAGAATTAATCACAGAGCCTGGTGGGAGGAGCTCTCCTCTCTCATGGTCCCCTCTCTGGCTGGCGAGAAACTTCCCAATGAATATACAGGAGAGGAAGCTTCCAACTCAGTCCTGGTCCATTCAAGCTATAGCTCGATTCTGGAAGGCCCTGTGCTCAGCTTCTCTCTTTGTGTCCTACACACACACACACACACACACACACACCTGCTTACCCTGCTTAATATGTTTTTAGTTCTTTGTTGTTGGTGTTGTTTTTTTCAAACAGGGATTCTCTGCAGTTTTGGTGCCTGTCCTGGATCTCGGTCTGTAGACCATGCAGGCCTTGAACTCACAGAGATCCATCCGCCTCTGCCTCCCGAGTGCTGAGTGGGATTAAAGGCATGCGCCACCACCGCCCGGCTATGTTTTTAGTTCTTGATAACACTTGCGAAGTTAACGTTCACCAGGATTGACCTCAGCTATTTGAACTCCTTATAAGATGTGCTTCTGTATATTTTTATTTTGCTACCAGATGAGCAACCAAAATCCCTTCCCAGAGGAGGGCAGAATGGAAAGGACTCTAGCTGGCCCTTTCTGGTTGCACACACACACCCCCATCCTCCCCCTTAGGAATCCCTGTAAGATTTGAAGCTACGCTGTCTACCTCTGAAGAGTCTGGAAGTTCTTTACTTGGCCTCTTTCTGGAGGCCGTCCTCCTCCTCTCTGTCCTTCATTTCTTCCTCCTTACCTCCCACTGCCCCTCTCCTCTCCCAGTTCTCTCAATCCTATCCACTCCGTCCCCCCCCCCCTCAAGAAGCACATGCAGGGGGTTGCCAATTCAATGCTCCTCCTCCTCCTCCCTTTTCCTCTGATTTTTGATTTTGTGAGATTCACAATGTGTAGCCCTGACTGCCTGGAACTCACTCTGTAGACCAGGCTGGCCTCGAACTTACAGAGATCCATCTGCCTCTGCCTCCTGAGTGCTGGGATTAGAGATTTGTGCCACCATGCCTAGCTCATTTTCTTCTTGTTCAGGGAAGGCAGTCTCTCCTGGTGCCAGTAGATGAGTTATGATCGGTGCAAGCAATCACGTTAGCCATTTATCTCAGTCCAGGTTTTATCTGAAGGTGGACACATAGCACAGTGCTGGACAAAGATGAACATGTAAGCTGGGGGGATTTCAGACAAAAACATGTGAGGAGAAGCTGTCCTTCATGCTTTGAAAAAGAATTGAGGATGTACTGGGAAAGCTACAGCATCCTTCCGAGAGCCAGCAGAGCTGTTTGCCGGAAGCGGCCGAGAGCTTTGTTGCGGTGAAGCCCACGAGGAGTGGATCCTGGAATGAACTGTCTGGTCTCAAATTTTTTTTTTTTTTTTTTTTTTTTTTTTAAGCTAAGGATCGAACCTAGGGCTTTGCACTTGCTAGGCAAGCGCTCTACCACTGAGCTAAATCCCCAACCTACCCCTTTTTAATTAATATTATGTTGGTGTTTTTTTTTTTTTTTTAAGCTTTATTTATAGAGTATGCATACAGAAGAGGGCGCCAAATCTCATTAAAGATGGTTGTGAGCCACCATGTGGGTGCTGGGAATTGAACTCAGGACCTCTGGAAGAACAGCCGGTGTTCTTAACCTCTGAGCCATCTCTCCAGCCCTGGTCTCAATTTTAAGATGCTATGGAATTGGCATTTCTACTACCAACACCTGACAGCATTCCTGACAGTCTTGGGGAAATTTTGGAGTCTCCAGTGACGTCAGCTCCTAGCTCCACCCTGTTGTCTCCTAAGTTTAGGTGTTTTATTTGACTTCTTGTCCTTGTCACAGGTACCTTCACTTGAATGTCTAAAGCCTAAAACAAAATCCCATGTGTTGTTGGGAGAGATGGTAATACCTGTAATCCCCGCACTTGGGAGGCAGAGGCAGGTGGATCTGTGTGAGTTCAAGGCCAGACTGATCCACATAGTGAGTTCCAGGATAGCCAGAGATACAAAATAGAGAGACCTATCTCAAAACAAAACAAAACAAAACAAAACAAAACAAAAAAAAAAACGCACCACTACCACTAAAAACCACCTTGGACTAAAGCAGCTTATAAATGAAGGCATTTAATTGGGTTAGAGTCCAGCATGGCGGAGCAAAGGTATGGTGACAAGAACATCTAAGAGCTCACATCACAAACAGGAGGTAGAGAGCACACACTGGGAATGGCACAACTCTAGAAACCTCACCCCTAGTGACTCACCTCCTCCAACAAGGACACACCTCCCAATCCTTCCCAAACAGTTCCACCAACTGGGGACCAAGTATTAAAATGGGGACCATTTCTCATCCAAACCACAACAAACAGACAAACGACAACAGAAGTCAAACCAAATAAAAAAACCCTAAGTACACCTAATATCCTCTTACTGTTTTTAAAAAATTTTTGAAACACAGTTTCATGTAGCCAAGCTGGCATCCTCAATCTTTTTTTTTTTTAAAGATATATTTTAATTAATTATGTATACACACACCAGAAGAGGCCATCAGCTCTCACTATAGATGGTTGTGAGCCACCATGTGGTTGCTGGGGATTGAACTCAGGACGTCTGGAAGAGCAGCCAGTGCTCTTAACCGCTGAATCATCTCTCCAGCCTCCAAAGTCCCTAGCACTCTTAAATCATGTATGGTGGCATATGCTTGTAATCACAACACTCAGACAATAGAGGCAGGAGGACCAAGAACTTAAGGCTAATCTTGGCTACAGATTGAGTTGAAGGCCAACCTTGGCTACATGAAACTCATCCAGCCTGGCACCCCCTGACCCCCAACTGTTATTTTGGAGACAAGGTCTCACTCTGTAGCCCTGGCTGTCCTCAAACTCACAAACCTGTGCCTGCCTTCTGAGTACTAGGATTAAAGACTACCACATTGGGCACGGAACTCTATCTAAAAACAATAAAAGCTTCAGAGGAAGAACTTAGCTTTAAAAAAAAAGTGCTTGAAACTGTGAAGATGCCTGTGTAATAGCCTTCCTGTCTGTGCAGTCTGGAATCGGGACAGCTCGGCAGTTCAGTGAGGTGTAGGAACCAAGATGCTGTTGGCTTAGAATTGCTGAGATTCTTCAGGACTGCAAGAATGCAGCCTCAAAACAAACAAACAAATAAATAAATGAACAAAATGAAATAAAAAACCAAAACAAAAAACAAAAAACCAGAATGCAGCCTCAGCACCCATCATCTGAAATCCAGACAGCAGTCTTCCAGGGAAGAGAGTGGGGGGCTCTGGGTCGCTTGCACCTTCTGATAACCTCTCTCTGGTGGGAGGCATTTCCTTCTAGATACACCTTTTGAATTCTAAGCCAGAACTATGTTAAGTACCTCTTTGGATCAATCATGTTGTGGTTTGGATGTAAGGTGTTCTCCCCAAAGGCTCGTGTGTTGAAGGAAGGCTTGGTCCCCAGCTGGTGCCACTGAGTGGGGCCTGGACCGTGAGGACCCTCACTTTTATCAATGACTTAGTCTGCCACTGGGTTCATATTGGATGGGCTAGCAAGATGTGGAGTAGAAGGAGCGGGGTCATTGGACTTTGAAGGGTTTATCTTGTCCTTAGATTCTTTCTCCTCACTCCAACCTCTCTCTCTGTCCTGTTAGGGTTCCATGAGGTATTTTCCTCTGCCATACCTTCCACCATGGTGGAATGATGCTTCTACTTGTGTCACAGGCCTAAAAACAACAACCCTGGCGGGCCACTGATTGAAACTTCTGAGCCAAAATCAGTCTTTCCCCTTTTAAATTGATTTTCTCAGTGACAAAAAGTGACTAACATGGATCAATTCCTGGCAAAGGGAACAGTAATTATCAAGATTGGAAAAGACGATTCTGACTCGTCCTCAGCTCTGAGGACTGTCCCACAAGAACAGTTCTCTTTTGATTATTTGGGGTTTCTTTCCCCTCTCTTTAAAAAAAAAAAAAAAAGATTTATTTTGGGCAGGGCATAATGGTGCATATGTTGAATCCCAGAACTTGGGAAGCAGAGGCAGGCAGATCTCTGTGGGTTAGAGGCTTTGGAGACCCACGGAGCTGTAGGTACAGGTGACTGAGCTGCCTACCCAGGCTTCTGGGAACTGAACTCTGTCCTCTGAAGGAGAAGTATGAGTTTGTAACTGCTGTGCCTTCTCTCCGTCTCTCTCACTTGGTATTTTTTTGGAGGTGGGGAGGAGGTAGGTTTGGTTGTTTTGAGCCTGGATTTCTTGTACCCCAGGCTGGCATCAAACTCATCATGTGATCAGGGGTGACCCTGAATTTCTTCTGCTTCCATCTTTCAAGTGATGGGATGACTGGCATGCACTACCACACCTGATGTTTTTGTTGTTATTTGTTCCCTCCTAAACTCTGTAGTCTAGGCTGGCCAGGAACTCAGTACATAGCCTAGGCTGACCTTAAATTTGAGGTGACACCCCTCTCCCCCATTGCAGCCTCTAGAGTACAAGAATGGCAGCTGTGAGCCATCACACTGTACAAAAGCAGGCATTTCCACTGATTTTCTCTGTTCTGGGTCTGCGTTCTTTCAGGGCTGATTTCTTGAGCACTTCTGAGCTCCTTCACAGCTCCATGGTGAAGTGGTTCATGCTGGTATGGCCCCTAAAAACTCCACATTTAATGACTTTCTTAGAGGGTGATAAAACACTGTGACCAAGGCAGCTTACAGAAGGAAGGGCTTGTTTGGGGCTTCCGGTTCCAGAAGGGTAAGAGCCTATCAACACCACACCCAGGAAGTCTGACAGCAGGCAGGCAGGGCAGCAGGAATAGCTAAGAGTTCCCATCTCAAACTGCAAGCAGCAAGCACACAGAGAGAGTGTGAAATGAGTGTGAAACCTCAAAACCTACCACGCAGTGACACACTTCCTCCAGCAAGGCCACACTTCCTAATGACCTTACCAACTGAGGACCAAGTGTTTAAGTGCCTGGACTATGGGAGAAGGCTCATTCATATCATCACAGTGACACAGTGACCAATAGCCAAAACTGATGGTGTGCAGTTCTGTTACTGCAAACCACAGGCCCCTAGCCTGGCTGCTGCACACACTCGTGAAGGGTGTTCTCTGTACATGTGGTCAATGTCGGCAGAGCAGGATGGAGCTGAAATTTCAACTTTAGCTCAGCTTGGACAAGCTGTGTCCTGTGACATGAACTTGTGTCTCTTTGGATATAAAAGCATTTTTCCAATGTTTTCAAAACTACTCTTAAGGCGGGGCCACACTGCCTTCTAGGGAAGCACTACCCATGTATACTCCCAGCAGTATTACATGGGACTCTTCCTATTACTAGATATTTCCACTTTAGAAACTCTTTCAATCTCCTTTTTAAGAATTATTTTCTTACTTAAAAATATTTAGTTCGGGGGCTGGAGAGATGGCTCAGAGGTTAAGAGCACTGGCTGCTCTTCCAGAGGTCCTGAGTTCCCAGCAACCACATGGTAGCTCACAACCATCTGTAATGAGATCTGGTGCCCTCTTCTGGTGTGCAGGCATCCATGCAGGCATTCATGCAGAAAGAACACTGAATACATAATAAATAAATATATCTTTAAAAAAATTTTAGTTTATGTGTATGAGTGTTTGCTCGCATGGATTTAAGTGTACTGCACCTGATGTCTATGAGAGCCAGAAGAGGGCATCAGATCCTCCAGAACTGGAGTTACAGGCAGTTGTGATGTGGGTGCTCGGAACCTAACCTGGGTCCTCTGCAAGAGCAGCAGTGCTTATGACTGATGAACCATCCCTCCAGCTCTCCTCTTGTATTTATTGTTGCTATGTGTGTGGATGATGTACATGTGGGTGCACAGCCAGAGGAGAACTTTATGGGGTTGGTCCTCTTCCCATATTTGTGTGCTCTGGAGGTTGAACTCAAGTCTTTACCTTTTTAAAGCAAGCAGTTCACTCTCTGAGCATCTCACTGACCCCTAAATATTTCTTTTTAAGATTATATTTAGCCATGGAGAGATGGTTCAATGGGTAAGAGCAAAGACCCACAGGGCAGTTCTCAATTGACTGTCCCTTCAGTTTCAGGGGACCTGACGCTTTTTTCTGACCTCTAAGGGCACCAGACATACACGTGATACATAGACATATACACAGGAAAAACACACATACATATGAGATAATCAAATGTTTTTATTTATTTAGTGTACATATATGTGTGTCCATAGAAACTTGGGCCAACACACAAAGGTAGTTTTTTGTTTTGTGTAGTGAGTCTTTCTTGTTGGACTTCCTTTGGACTGCCAACCCCCAAATAATGATACGGAGACTTCTTATTAATTGTGAAAGCTTGGCCTTTGGCTTAGGCTTGTTCCCAACTAGTTTACCTCTCCTCCATTCTGTATGTTTGACTCTCTCTGTGTCTGGCTGGCTTGATCCTGCCTCCCTTATTCCCAGAGTTCCTCTCTCTGCCCAGAAGTCCCACTTATCCTCTCCTGCCTGGCTATTGGCCGTTCAGCTCTTTATTAAACCAATCAGGTACCTTAGGCAAGTGAGGTAAAATGGGGACACATCTTTACACAGTTTGCTCAAATATCCCACAGTGGTTTTTTTGTTTGGTTTTGTTTTTTGATACAGGGTTTCTTTGTATAGCTTTGGTTGTCCTGGAACTTGCTCTGTAGACCAGGCTGGCCTCAAACTTAGAGATCCACCTGCCTCTACACCCCCCCCCCCCAGTACTGGGATTAAAGGTGTACTCACAGCTACACACACAGGTAGAAGTCAGGACAAGTGGTGGGAGTTGGTTCTTTGCTTCCATCATGTGGGCATGGGGATCCAACTCAGGTCCTCAGCCATGGCAGCAAGCACCATTACCTGCTAAGCGCACCCCCCCCCAGTAGAATGACCTTGAATTGACCCTCCTGCCTGCACTTCTCAAGTGCTGAGATTACAGGCTTGTACCACACCATGCCTGTTTAGAAAATCTTTAATAATCTCTGTGGCCTGGCCTTGGCTCCAACATTTCTCTAAGCCTGTTGTTTTCTCTCCCCAGGCTTGTCTCCCTGCAGATCTCAGAGCATCCTGTGACTCGAACCTACGAGAACCCCTTATTTGGTGTTGGGGGCTACTCCAGCCCATTTCTCATTTTAGTGGTCTTTCGCCAAGCTGAGTGTGTGCGTACGCTGTTTGCCTCGCTTGAATTCCTTTCTTGCTCCCTGCTTATTCTCAAAGAAGTGGCTCAGATCCCACCCCCTGCTGGAACATTCCATGGCCTTTCTAGTCTGCCCTCTTATCTATCACCTCTGAATTCCTTCAGTTCAGTGGGTCTTAACCTTGACTACTTGTTGAGATAAACCAAGGAGTTTTAGAAAATACCATGGCCAGTGGAGCATAGCAGTACACACACCTGTCATCCCAGCCCCTGGAACACTGAGGCAGGAGGATCAAGAGTTTGAGGCCAGCCTGGGCTATACAGCAAAAGCCTGCCTCAGCAACAATAAGAAGGTTATTACTACTTACTTAGCTTTGTTTGTGGTGTGTGTTTTGAGACAGAGTCTCATGTAGCGCAGGCTGGCCTCAAATTCACTGTGTAGCCAAGGATGACTTTGAACTTGTGATCCTTCTTCATCTGCCTCTCAGGTGCTGGGATTATAGGTGCGTGCCACAACAGTAAATTCAAATGTATGTCATTAATTTTTTTTTTAAACGCTGCTGGAGATCAAACCCAGAGCCTCACATATGCTAGGCAAGCACTCAACGAACTGAGCTATATTCCTAAATTATTATGATCTAGAGGTCCAAGCTTGTCTGCAAAAGCAATGTTTGAGACCAGTGGGTGCTTGGGAAAGTTTGCTGAATGGGCACATGGAATGGGTAAGTGTGACAGTATTGAAATACTGTGCAGGGGCCAATGAGATGGTTCAGCAGTTAAAGGCACTTGCTGTCAGTCATAATGACCTGAGTTCCATCCCTAGGACTCATATGGTGGAAGGAAGGAAAGACTAACTCATGCAAGCTCTTCTCTGACTTCCACATTTATACCATTTACTTTTACCAAATAAATAAAATATAACGAAATACTAAACAGTGTTAATATTGTCAGCCTTGGCTGAGGGGCTTGCTCATGTATGACAATACTGTGAAATTCTTGGTTTAAAGAATGGGCTGATACCTTGAATATCTTAGGACTGATGTTTGTCTTTTAGTTTAGGGGCAAAACCAGAAAAAAAAAATGGGGAAAAAATTCTTCCCTTTCCCAAGGAGGTGGTGTCCCAGGTGCCAGTGCTGACTTGGCTCCTAGTTGAAAAAAAGGAAATGCGTTTCTTCAGAAAAGGGATATTTTTCAAAGCAACAGTGGGGTTGGGGTAAGGAGAAGGCACAAGAACTTGCCTTGGAAGAGGAAGCATTGAGAGAGGGCTGGAAGAAGGCCTGTAAAGTGTTGTTTGAATCTTAGATGGCCTCTTAACAAAAAACCAGAGCCAGAAGTCAGGGTGAAAGCTGAAAGATCAGAGAAGCAGAGCAGCCAGCCACTAGTTCTTACCTCTACGAAATCCTCAGCCTAAAGAGAGTGAGTTCCTGTTTCCTCACGCCTTACATACCTTTCTCTGCCCTGCCATATTACTTCCTGGGATTAAAGGCATGTGTGCTTCCCAAGCAAAGGCATGAGATCTCAAGTGCTGGGATTAAAGATGTGTGCCACCACTGCCTGACCTCTATGACTAATCTAGTGGCTGGCTCTGTCCTCTGATCCTCAGGCAAGTTTATTAGGGTTCACAATATATCACCACAGTAAAGTGTCATGAGGCCAGATATAATGATAAAGAGGCCCAGTTACCATGGTCTCCTCCTCTCCCTCAGTTGTAGAAGCTGTGGTGGCGGGACTGAGGCTCACCTCCACCATTTGCTCACTGCAGTTTGAGACGATCCCTTAATCTCTCAAGGGACTGCAATAAACACAAAACCAGATCCATAGCTTTTCTTTTTACTTTACTTTTCTTTCTTTTTTTTTTTTTGAGACAGGGTTTCTCTGTGTAACTGCCCTGGCTGTTCTAGAACTCTGTAGACCAGGCTGGCCTTGAACTCACAGAGATCTGCCTGCCTCTGCCTCCTGCTTGCTGGCATTAAAGGCCACCATGCCTTTAATGATTATAAAATGATTATAAATAAATAATTTATTATTATTATTATTATTATTATTATTATTATTATTATTTTGAGCTGAGGATCGAACCCAGGACCTTGCGCTTGCTAGGTAAGCGCTCTACCACTGAGCTAAATTCCCAACCCTATTATTATATTTTTTATCTGGATGTTTTGCCTAAATGTTAGGTCTGTATCTTTGGAGAGCACTGGATCCCCTAGGACTGGAGTTACAGACAGTTGTGAGCCACCATATGTGGGTGCTGGGAATTGAACCTGGGTCCTCTGCAAGAGCAGCTAGTATAATTTTTTTTTTTTTTTTTTTTGAGACAGGGTTTCTCTGAGTAGTTTTGGTGCTTGTCCTGGATCTCACTCTGTAGAACAGGCTGGCCTCGAACTCACAGAGATCCACCTGCCTCTGCCTCCCAAGTGCTAGGATTAAAGGCATGCGCCACTACCGCTCAGCTGCAGCTAGTATACTTAACTGATGAGCCCCAGTTTATTTATTTTTAAGTGTGTATGTGTGGGCACCTGGTATGCATGTGGCACAGACATACATACAGACAAAATTCCATCCATATAAAATAAAATAAGAATAACACAAGCTGGGCAGTGATAGCCCACACCTTTAATTCCAGCACTTGGGTGGTAGAGGCAGGAGGATCTTTGTGAGTCTGAGGCCAGCCTGGTCTACAGATTGAGTTCCAGGACATCCAGAACTTCATAGAGAAACCCTGTCTCAAAAAAAAAAAATCTTTTTTTTTTTTTAGTTCTGTATTAGGTTAGAACTTTTTTATTTAGACAAAATGGGGGAGATGTAGTGGGTAGCTGTTCCAGCTTTGACCTTGAAACACTGTCCCTATGTGGCAGCAAGTAACTGCCGCACATGCCTATGACCTGCTCCTGGGGTGTGGCCAAAAGGGACCCCTTAAGACCTGAGATGTGTACGTGTTCACTCTCTCAGTTCCTCATGGTCCTGGAGGCTGGATTTGCAGACCAAGTCAGAGTTCCCCAGAGAACTACGCTGGACTGTACCTCATCTCTCCTGGATCCTGTAATCGACCCTGTATTGGTTGTAAGTTACCCCTGAAATAAATCTCTTTTAATTACTAGATAAATTACGTGGAATTGCCTCATTAATTATAGCAATAACTTTAATCCCAGCACTTGGGAGGTAGAGGCAGAAGGATCTTTGTGAGTTTGAGGCTAGCCTGGTCTACAGAGTGAGTTCCAGGACATCCAGAACTTCATAGAGAAACCCTGTCTCAAAAAAAGAAAAAATGGTTTTAGTTCTGTATCTCTGTGTGTGAGCATGCCGTGTGCGTGGGAAAGGGCCTTGTAGGTATCCTTAGAAGCCAGAAGAGGGTGTTCGATCCTCTGGAGCTGTAGTTCTGGAGATCGTGAGCTACCCAGTGTAGGTGTGGGAAACAAACTTGGGTCCTCTGGAAGAGCAGCCATCACACACTAGCACCGATTCTAAGTTAATTTAATAATTTTTTTCCCTCGGGTTTAAAATATTTCCTGAGATTTTATTTTTATTTAATGTATATGAGTGCAGTGTGTGTGGTACCCTCAGAGTTCAAAAGAGGATGTTTGATCCCTTGGGATTAGAGTTATGTAGATGGTTGTGAGCCACTAGATGGGTGTTGGAAATTGAACCCTGGTCCTCTGGAAGAGCAGCCAGTGTTTGTACCTGCTGAGCCACCTTTTGTTTTTGTAGATAGGGTTTTGTCTTATTCTCCAGGCTGGTCTGGAACTCAGGCTGGTTTTCAATCCATGGCAATCTAGCCTCAGCTTCCCAGTGCTACAATTATGGATTGTAGTAGGACTCCATCCTAGTTTCACTTGATAGTTTTTTTTTTGTTTGTTTGTTTGTTTTTTTCCATTGTTGTAGTTGAGACAATGTATTTGTTGAGACATTATGTAGTCCTGTCTGTCCTGGAGCTGGCTATGTAGAACAGGTTAGCCTTGAACTCAGAGGTCTGGCTGCCTGTTTCTGGGATTAAAGATGTGCACCATTCCTGACTAGATTTTTTTTTTTTAATGTGAGTGTGTGAGTGCAAGCATTCATGTGCATCCACGTGTTCCTTAATTGCCCTCCATGATATATATTTATTTATATATTTAAATTTTATTTATATGAGCATTTTTAAAAAAGATTTACTTATTTATTATGTATACAGTGTTCTGCCTGCATGTATGCCTGCTTTACAGAAGAGGGCACCGGACCTCATTATAGGTGGTTGTGAGCCACCATGTGGTTGCTGGGAATTGAACTCAGGACCTCTGGAAGAACAGCCAGTGAGCTTAACCTCTGAACCATCTCTCCCACCCCTTATATGAGTATTTTACATGCATGTATGTATGTTCATCTGGGCATCAGATTCCCTAGAACTGGAGTCACAGACAGTTGTGAGCCACTATGTAGCTGCTAGGAATTGAACCCAGGTCCTCTGAGAGAGCAGCCAGTGCTCTTCACCTCTGAGCCGTCTCTCCAGCTCTCCACTTGATGTATTGAGGCAGTATCACTGCCGTAGAGCTTGCTGATTTGCCTGACTCTAGCAGCCAACTTGCCCCATGGTTCCCTAGTTCCTGCCTCCTGAGTGCTGGGAGTGTAGACAGGCCTACACCGGCCCAGGACGGAGGGACCGAGGGGCGGAGGGGCAGAGGGACAGGCTGGCATACTGGGGGGCCGCACTCCAGCCCTTAGGCTGGCGGAGCAAGCACTTAACCCATGGAGCCGATGCCCCATCCTCATTCATTTGATAGATTTAAAATATAATCTTGGCCCGGGCAGTGGCTCAGTAGGTAAAGGTATGGGAAGCCCAGCTACAGAACTCTTGTAAAGGGTGGAAGGAGAGAACCAGTTCCACCAACTTATCTTCTGAGCTCCATGGCACATGTGCACTTCCGCTTTCCCCACCAAGTGATACACCCATGTGCATACACACAAATACACACGTTGATCAGAATAAGTTAAAAAAAATTGTAACAACCTTATATGAATCCCAGAGTGTTTTATTTAACAGCGTTTGCCGCCTCAGAATTGGTGTTTGCAGGTCATGCATGGCTGGGCCTGACCCAGAAAGACAGGATGGCTTAACTGGTCCTTTGTCTCCGGGGTGTTGGCTTTTGCCACTGTGGGAAACTGCGCTAAAGACAGTTAGATAAACAAACGTCTCTTCCAAGCGCACCCTGCCTGCTGGGTTACGGATCCGGGCTGAGATCCTGAGGTTCTCGCTCACAAATGAATTAGCAGCAGAGAAAGGTTGGATGGTTGTTTTAAGGGTGGAGTTGAAAACCTTCTCTCTCCCATCTCCAGTAAAGGGAGAATCTACGGAGATTATATAGGTTTTGCTCTAGGCTCCTTCAAACCTAGGCGATGGTTTGAAGGCAAGTTTGAAGGTTCCCCGGGGGTGTGGGGGGGGGAGGGGATAGGGGGGGGGGTGGGGGAGGCTGCCTTTGTGTGGTTTCCAGGCCTTGCGGGCTCTTTTGGAGTTTGATTTGCTGAGCAGGGAGGCATCCTAAGTGGCTCAGCTCTCGGGATGAATGGCTAAGTGAGGACACTGATGAACAATTTGCACCCGGGACGCGGCTTTGGGGTTTGGTGAATAGCCCGTGATTGTAGATAAACACCACCTGCCACGAGGTCCACCGCAGCCCCCCTTCTTCTGGGGAGGGAGAGTTCTCTCCAGAACGGGGGAAGCTGGCCTCCTTTCTCTCCGCTCCCCAGCGCTCTTATGCTAATGCTTTGGAAAAACTGGATTTCCAGGCAGTCTAACCGGTTCCTCTGGGGAGCAGAAAGAGCCCCTTCCTAACGAGCTTCCTGTTCCTTTGGATTAAGATGGAAATGGGCAACCAACCGCAGAGGCCCTGGTCGTGTGGCCTGGGGATTGAAGATTTACTGGAAGGAGACTCCATAGATCCTTGGGAGGCTAAAAATCTGCATTTGCTGTTACTTCGTTTTGTGACCTTGAGTCCATTTTGCCTCAGACTCTGGTGGAATGCTAGGATTATGCACCTCCAGAGCACTGGGATTAAAACCCTGCACCACCACAGCTGGTCCTAAAAACACTCTAAAAATTACGTGTGTCATTTTAAAATTTTTATTTAAAATTTTTACAATTTTAATTACATGTGTGGGTCAGAGGAGTTTAGAGGACAACCTTTTAACTTTATTTTTTGAGACAGGGTCTCTTTTTGTAGTCCTGGATGTCCTGGAATTCACTATGTAGACCAGGCTGGCCTTCTATTAACAGAAATCCACCTATCTCTGCATCCTGAGTGCTGGGATTAAAGAGGATAACCTTTGGGAGTTGGTCAATTTTACCACGTAGGTCTAGGGATTGGACTCAAGTCATCAGGCTGGGTTGTACGCATCTCTACCTGATGAGGCATTTTGCCAACCCTGAAATGCTTTTTTTATTTTTATTTTTTTAATTTTCTGATCATTGGTGTTTTGCTTACATGTATGTCTGTGTCAGATCCCCTGGAACTGGAGTTACAGACAGGTGTGAGCTGCCATGTGGGTGCTGGGAATTGAACCCAGGTCATTTGAAACCACTGAACCATCCCCCCCCCCCCCCCCTCGGTCCGGACCTGAAACACTTTGAAGACAGGGTCTTACTATGAGGTCTGGGTCTGCCTCCACTTGAGTGTTCTTGCCTCAGCTGCCCTAGCCCTGTGATTACAGGTATGCACCACACCCAGCTAAAGGTGAAAATGTTGGTCAAATAGGTGTGCTAAGCTGCTGGGAAACCTTGCAAATTATTCAATACTTCTTGGAAAGTGTCATGAACTTCATGCCAAGAGCCAGAAAGATACCCACACCCACTGACTCAATAGTCCTGATCCTGAGAATTATCTGAACAATTAAAACAAAAAAACAGAGTTATGCCGGGTGGTGGTGGCGCATGCCTGTAATCCCAGCACTCAGGAGGCAGAGCCAGGTGGATCACTGTGAGTTCGAGGCCAGCCTGATCTACAGAGCTAGTCCAGGACAGGCTCCAAAAGCTACAGAGAAACCCTGTCTCGAAAAACAAAACAAAACAAACAAACAAAAAACAAAAACCACAAAAAAACACAAAACAAACAAACAAAAAATAAAAAAACAGAGTTATGCCGGGTGGTGGTGGCACTTGCCTTTAATCCCAGCACTCGGGAGGCAGAGCCAGGTGGATCTCTCTCCCTGTGAGTTCGAGGCTGGCCTGGTCTCCAAAGTGAGTTCCAGGAAAGGCACAAAGCTACACAGAGAAACCATGTCTTGAAAAGCCAAAAACAAAACCCAAAAACCCAACAGTTATACTCGTGAAGGATACAGAGCAGCGTTACTTTTAAAACCAAACACCCCAAACCCGGCAAGCTTGGAAGTTAGCTACACATTTCAGATGATTAAAACACATCCCTTCGAAAGAGCATAGCACAGACACTTCAATGGGCTGGGATGTGGCTTGGCTGGTAAGTGTTTGTCTAGCATACATGAGGCCCTGGGTTCAAGCCTCACTATCTTATGAACTAGGCATGGTGGTGCATGGCTACAGTCCTGTTACTAGGGAGGTGGAGGCAGAAGGATAGCAGTTCAGGGTCATTCTTGGCTATGTATCAAGTTCAAGGCCAGCCTGGGTTATAAGTCTCATGTTTTGTTTTTGTTTTTTTTTTAAAGATTTATTTATTTATATGTATACAGTGTTCCCCCTGCATGTTTGCCTACAGGCCAGATCTCATGACAGATGGTTGTGAGCCACCATGTGGGTGTTGGGAATTGAACTCAGGACCTCTGGAAGAATAGTTGGTGCTCTTAACCTCTGAGCCATCTCTCCAGCCCCATACACAGCTTCTTATCCATATTATTCCAGTTAGTTAAGACTGGAGAGGTCAGGGGTGGAATACTTGCTGAGCATGCACGAGACCCTAGCTTTGGTCCGGGAACTAAAACAAATAAGATAGACACATGCATGAACACACTCTTTCTCACACACAAACCTAGAGCAAAAGCAAGAGGCTGGGCACCCCTCTAGTCTATGCCCAGCTGAGCCCCGGGTCTGGGAATCCAGTGTGAGGATTCTGGGTGCTCTCAGGCACACTCAGTAAAGCTGTATCCGGTTCTGTGGACAAAGGAGAAGAGACACAGCTATTGCTATCCTGAAAAGGCTCTCAGAATATTCCTCTCCCAACCAAAACACAACAACAACAAAAGACTAAGAAGAAAAGAATGTTTATCCCAGTGGTTTTCAGATGAGGTTTATTTTGGAATCCTGCCTCTCCATTACTACCACAGAGATTTAGCAATTGGAGGGAGGGATGGACCTGAGCAGCAAATTATCTCACTCATGTCCCTGATGCCCCTGGGTGGAAACCACTGGCTAGCTCCCGCTGCAGACCATGGGTATGCAGGCTGTCCATAGCGCAGCTCTCGTTGGTTTCATTCACATGATGGTGGAGAATGGGGATTCTGAAATCAGAGTCCCTGAGTTCAAATCCTAGCTGGAAGCTCTTGGGCACATTGTGTATCTTCTGTGCACCTCTGTCTCTCTTTTGTAGTGTAAATAGTATCATAGCTTACAGTAATAGTATAAGAATCTCAAGGATTTTCTTAGGGCAACATTAATTACTTGATTTTCATTTCAGTTTTTTGAGACAAGTTCTCTCTCTATAGCCCCAGCTCACCTCAAAGCCCCCCCCCCCAGAGTTTCTCTGTAGCTTTGGAGCCTATATTGGAACTCGCTTTGTAGACCAGGCTGGCCTTGAACTCACAGAGATCCGCCTGCCTCTGTCTGCCTCCCTAGTGCTGGGATTAAAGGCGTGTGCCACCACCACCGGCTTCACCTGGAACTTGTAACCCTCCTGCCTCAGCCTTCCAAATCACAGGATTGTAGAAGATTGATTAATACCTACAGAGCTTAGAACAGTTCTTAGCACATAGTAAAGGCTCAGTTCATTTTAGATGATGATTATTCTCTGAACAATATTTGCTGTTCTTGTGGAGGACCTGAGTTAGGTTACCAGCACCCATGTCAGGCAGTTCACAACCGCCTGTAGCTCTAACTCCAGGGGCATCAGGCTCCCTCTTCTGGACGCCGCAAGGTATCTCCACCTTTATGTGCGCATGTCTCCACACAGACACATACATGTATACATAATTAAAACAATAAATACATTAAAAAGACAAAAAGCACTAAAGAAAAAGAAAAAGAGAAGAAAAACAGAAAAAAACACTGAGAATGTCTAAGAAGAAGAAAAGAAAAGTGAGAGAGAGAGAGAGAGAGAGAGAGAGAGGAAGACAGAGACAGAGACCGAGACCTGGAGCAACACAAAAGACTTCCCTCAGCCAGGTGTGGTGGAGCACTATACTTGGCTTTTTTATTTTTGTTTTGTTTTTTTAAATTAAAGAAATTAACCAGATGTGGTATCACACGCCTTTAATCACAACACTTAGGAGGCAGAGGCAGGTGGATCTCTGAGTTCCAGGGCAGCCTGGTCTACAGAGTGAGTTCCAGGGCAGCTAGAGCTGCACAGTGACACTCTGTCTCAAAAAAAAAAAAAAAAAAAATTACATTTACTTACTCATTCTGAGGACAGCTTGCAGAAATTAGCTTTCTCATTCTACTGTGTGAGTCCTCAGGATCGAACTCAGGTCCTCAGGCTTGGCAGCAAGTGCCTTTGCCTATTGAATCATCTTACTGGCCCCATTTTTTTTGAGACAAGATCATGCTGTGTAGCCCTGGCTGGCCTACAACTCACTATGTAGCTGAGGCTAACCTACAATTTGAAGCAATCCTCTCCCTCAGCCTTCTGGATGCTGGGATTGCAGGAGTGAGCTGTCACACAGGGCTTTAGTCCCTGAAATTCCATAATTGGTGACCCATGTCTCAGTGTAGCAGTTGGGTCTTTGAAAACAGAAATGTCCGGGGAAGGGAGACCCAGAAATCTCCGGCATCCAACAGGCATATGTTTGTTAAGTGGCATCCTTCCTCCTCATTAGTCCCCTAGCAACAAATGGAGGCAGCAAGAGCATGTGGGGCAAAGGGAGGAGGTCTCACATTGCAGAACATCCTCCATCAGAACTGCTGACGGCTCATCAACCATGTTTACTGACAGAGCGGTGGCCCTTAAGGAGTGGGAGAGAATGTTCTGATTTGTCTGGCTTGGTGAGCAGTGGGAACGACTGTGGCTGTTTACTTTGCCAAGGACTGATCTGGCCTGATTGCTCTGAGGTCAGAGCAGAGCTGGCTGGGTCTGGCTTTTGGCTTCCAGAAACAGTTGTTCATCAACCATTTGCTCAGCCTCACTGGCTCTCAAATTTTGCTGCACATTGAGATGATCTGGAAATGTGCAGGACCCTCACCACATCTCAGACTAATTACAATAGTGTGTCAGAGGAGGGTTGCCAGGCATTCAAAGGCTTTAAAGACCCCTGAGGGTTCCACTAAGCATTTGCTGTCTGAGGCACCTTCAGTGACACATGACAGGTGAGAACTTGTCCTCCAGACACAATACTTGGTTTTTGTTTTGTTGTTTTCTTTAAGGCTCAATCTTACTATGTAGTCCAGGCTGGTCTCCAATTCTTGATCCTCCTGCTTCTGACTCCTAAGTGCTGGGATTACAGCCACATGCCACCCATATGTAGTGTTGGGGAATTGAACCTAGGGCCTTATGCATGCTAGGCAAGTTCTCTACCAAATGAGCTACATCCCCTCCCTTCTCATTGTTTGATTTTGTATATTATCAGACAGTAATTTCTTTGTTTATGTAGTTTTATTAATTATTTTGTGAATATATAACTCTCAGATCCTAAAACTCATTCTCTTTCTTTTTGAAAATTACATTTGTGTGTGTGTGTGTGTGTGTGTGTGTGTGTGTGTGTGAAGGCATGGGCACGTGTGCCTTGGCATGTGTGTAGAGGTCAGAGGACAGCTTGTAGCAGTCAGTTTTCTCCTTCCACCCTGTGGGTCCTGGGATCACACTGATGCTGTCAAACTTGACAGTGAGTGGCTTTACCCACTGAGCCATCTTGAAAAGTCCCTGTCTTAGAGTGTACAGTTTCTGGAGATGCGTATCTGTAATTCCAGACATCAGGAGGCCGAGCCAGGAAGGGGCTGAGGTCAAAAGCATCTGGGAGTAATGAGCTCCTAGCTCACCAGTAGTTTCCTCTCCTCTCTCTCATCCCTAGAGATGAATCTTCTCCATCTCTATGAATTCACTTTTTTTTAAAAAAATGTTTGTTTGTTTTTTTCGAGACAGGGTTTCTCTGTGTAGCTTTGTGCCTTTCCTGGAACTTGCTCTGGAGACCAGGCTGACCTCGAACTCACAGAGCTCCGCCTGGCTCTGCCTCCCGAGTGCTGGGATTAAAGGTGTGCGCCACCACCGTCCTGCCATGAATTAATCTTTTGCTTCCTTTTTTCTTTTTGGTTGCTTGAGACATGGTCTCATGTAGTCAGACCGGCCTCAAAGTGCTATATAATGGAGAATGGCCTTGAATTCCTGATTCCCCTGCTTCCACCTCCCAAAGTGCTAGGAATCTCTTTTTCTTTCTTTCTTTTTCTCTTTCTTTCTTTTTCCCTTCCTTCCTTCCTTCCTTCCTTCCTTCCTTCCTTCCTTCCTTCCTTCTTCCTTCCTTCCTTTCTTTCTTTCAGACAGCCCTCTCTATAGCCCCAGCTGATCTTGGGTTTATAGAGATCCACCTGCTCCTGCCTCCCTAGAGCTGGGATGACGGTGATAGTTGCTTGTTTGGGGGCATTTCATAAGAATAGACTCCAACAGTGTGTAGCCCTTTGTGTGAGACTTACTTCACTTAGCATAATGTTTTCAAGATGCATAGTCAGCCGGTGGTCTGGTTGAACATACTTTTAATCTCACACTCAGAAGGCAGAGGCAGGAGGAGCTCTGCGAGTCCCAGGCCAGGGTGGAGGTCTACACAATAAACTCTAGGACAGCCAGGACGAAATAGAGTCCCCGCCCCCCCCCCCCCACACACAAAAAGACAATGAGTGTTACAGCATGTATTGTTTCTCCGTCCTTTTTTTCATTGCTGAATAATAGCATTGTATTCCAGTGCTGTTTATTCACTCAGCTGATGAACATTTGGGTTGTTTCCACCTTTGGAGGGTTAGGAATAATGAATGCTGCTATAAACACTGGGTACATGTTTTTGTTTGAACACACATTTTTATTCTATTGAATACTTAGACGTGTAGACATTTGTTGATTAAAAGACTTAGGGCAAGTGCCAGGCGGATCTCTGTGAGTTCGAGGCCAGCCTGTTCTACACAGTGAGTTCCAGGACAGCCGGAGCTACACAGAGAAACCTTGTCTTGAAAAACAAAAAACAAACAAACAAACAAAAAGAGCAATTGCTGTTCTTGCAGGGAACATGGGTTGAATTCCCAGCACCCACATGGAGACTCATAACTCTCTAACTCCAAAAAGTATTTTTAATGAAAACAAAACAAAACAAAACAAAACAAAACAAAACCAATCTTTAAATAAAGCCACAACAAAAGAACGGGCCTGGGGAGATGGAGAATGGGTAAATGGGCTTGCCATGCCAGCTTGAGGACCAGAGTGGCTCAGGGAACCCAGAGCTCACACATTTGGCTAGTCTGGCTAAGCAACTTGCCTTAGGGACCCGAGGTCTCTAGTCTCTGTCTCTCTTGGTGGCAAGTGCTTCTACCCCCTTAAGGAAGTCCAGGGACACCCTGTTCTGGTATTAAATGTGGTCCTGGGAACCCAGGGTCTTGTGAATACTAGGCAATTACTCCACCACTGAGCTACACCCAGATCCCCACGTGGTATCCTATAATAATAATAATAATAATAATAATCATCATCATCATCATTATTATTATTATTATTATTATTATAGTTTTGTTGTTTTTGAGTTTTGAGACAGGGTCTCTGTGTGGCTTTGACTAGTCTTAGACTCTATGTAGACCAGGCTATTCCTGGAACTCACAGAGATCTGCCTGCCTCTGCCTCCTGAGTGCTGGGATTGGCTCCTGGTGGTATTTGAGCTGAGTCCCACAGACTGGAAGGACCTCCAGGAACTGAGATGAGCGTGTTGAAAAGGCAGCAGATGCTCTTTGGAAACCCGTGTTTGCCTGGTCTTACATTCGGCCCCAAAGAGGGTAGTTTCTCCTCTCTCCCCTGTTCCGTCCCCTCCCTCTTCATCCTGGGCTTCTCCCCTGCAGCCCTTCTCCCTCATGTCCTCTCTCTCATCTCATCTCCTGTGGCCTCTGGCGTCCTTGGCTTTTTTAAAAGGTCACTGAGTTTTGGGTCAGTGCTTGTCCGAGCCACAGGGTCACCTTTGTCCGCTTATCAGGACACCGCTTCAGGGTTCTCCTGCTGCAGCCCGGTGCCAGGGCTCAGGGCTCAGTGAGACTTTGGCCGGGGGAGTGGGGGTAGGGGGTGTGAGGGTGGGAGGTGGGGTATGGGTGGGGTGGGGTGAGGATGAGGGGGTTCATTTCCAGTCCAGATTACTGAGTGAGTTTCAGGGCAGCTATCAGGCCTGTGTTGGAACTGCAGCTGTACCAGTCCAATCTTGTTCAGTTAATAATTTACTGCCGGGGAAATGGAGTAAAATGAGCCCGGAGGCATATCGTATGCGAACTTTGGGGGTACCTCTGACAGCAATTTGTGTAATTTGTCCAGGCAGATCCTAAAGCTGTCTGAATTCTAATGTTCTGCCTGCCACCCTGACCCCGTGGGCCCATTTTATTAACATGGTTGGCTTTGATTTATGTTTATTTTATTGCCCTGGTTTCTCTCTTAACTCATGACCGGTATGGTGCTGAGTGAGTGTGGAAATGACTTTGTGAGGAATTAGGTTCCCGGGTGTCTTTGTGTGAGGAGACCCGCCAGCAGCTGCAGCTCTCTGTTCCACTTTGCATTGCTGAGATGTCTGGCAGCAAACCCCTGTGTGCAGGGCTAGCTTTAACATTCTGTACTGAGCGTCTGCGGTGTTCCTTACTTCCAATGCTGTGAATAGAGTTTAGGGACCTCTAAGGTCATCATGTCATTTTCTCCTGTCCCGAGGCCATCCTGAAATCCTGATTGTTGAAGACCTTCTAGAAGGTCTTGGCAACTGTGTCCAAGAATCCTACAGTCCCATCCATTGAAGGTATTGTAAAACTTACACAGAAGTAAAGGATTTGCTTAGTTGAAAATGGAAATATATATCTGTAATTCCAGCATGTGGGGAGCTGAGACAGGAGGATTACAGGTTACAGAGTGAGACCCTGTCTCAAAATAAAAACAAGAAACAAAGGAAAAGTGAGAGCGAAGGAAGGAAGAAGGAGGTGGCCAGATACAATAAATTAACACAGACCGGAAGCCTGTAGGTGCTCAGGAGGCTGAGGCAGGAGGGTGGTAAGCTTACATACAGCCTGCCTGGGATGTAGAGTAAGTTTGGGCAGGGCAGCTTAATGGGCCCTTGCCTCAACCCAAAAAGCTAGCCAGGAGTGGTGGTGCACACCTTTAATCCCGGGGCTCCAGACGCAGAGATAGGGAAATTCTTGTGAGTTCACCCAGCCTGGTTTCCATTGAGAATTCCAGGACAGCCAGAGCTAAATAGAGCGACCCTGTCTCAAAATAATAATGATAATAATGAGGGTTGGGGATTTAGCTCAGTGGTAGAGTGCTTGCCTAGCAAGTGCAAGGCCCTGGGTTCGTTCCTCAGCTCTGGAAAAAAAAATGATAATAATGAATAATAATAGCAATAATAATGGTGATAATAATAATAATAAAGGGGTTGGAGATTTAGCTCAGTGGGAGAGTGCTTGCCCTGGGTTCAGTCCTAAGCTCTGGGGGAAAAAAAGGAAGAAAAAAGGAAAGAAAGAAAGAAAGAAAGAAAAAGAAAAGAAAGAAAAGAAAGAAAGGAAGAAAGGAAGGAAGGAAGGAAGGAAGGAAGGAAGGAAGGAAGGAAAAGTTCCACTTAAAAATTCTAGTGTATTCTGGCAAATCTCCGTCTACAGGCCAACACAGTCAGTTGTCTAATCATATTCTTACAGTCACTTAAAGTTGTTCAACCTTTGGAGAAACACCACCACAACCAGGCTGCCTTAAGTGAGGGTCAAAGGAACTGAAAGCGCTAAGCCCATTAAGCCAGCCCTGCATGCCTCTTCCATCAGTCCATGCTGGGAAATGAGGAATTTCAGATGCAAATGTCTGGAGGTCACATATGGCTCATCAGTGCCCCCCCCCCCATGACCCGTCTCCAGAGGCGTTGGAGGAGTCCAGTGGGTCCTGTCAGCTCCTGGTGATGGATGGCTCACATCAGCTGGGCTGTCCCAGGGGCATTCTTCAATGCATCCATCGTCTGCCTGCCTCCTGGACTTCCAATCTGTCACTACCACGGGACAGTTTAATCACTGTAAAGAGGCTGCCACTGGGCATGTAGTCCAATGACTCTAGAGGGAGAGCCAATTTCTCCTTCACCTCAGCTATCCTAAGCACAGGAGGTTTCCATTTGCCAGTCACAGGTCAGGGCAGAGAAGGACCCAAGGCAGCCTTGAACTCAGAATCAGAGCACCTGGATCCAGGTCTTAGCACATCAATTCTGTACCAGCAGAACTGATGGTCACTTAACCTTTCTGATCATTGGTGTCCCCTGCAGTAAAATGAAGCTAACGACTCCCAATTATCACATGAGTTTGTCACAGAACTCAGACAAATAATTTAGTGGAAAAACAGCATATGAACTTAAAGTGTTTTTGTTTTTGTTGTTATTTTTCAAGACAGGGCTTCTCTGTGTAATAGCTCTGGCTGTCCTGGAGCTTACTTTGTAGACCAGGCTGGCATTGAAGTCACAGAGATCCACCTGCCTCCGCCTCCTGAATGCTGAGGTAAAAGATGTGTGCCACCACTGCTTGGCCCTTGCTCTGCTTTTTAAATTCAGGCTGGGCTGGAGCTCACTATATACACAGTCCGTGGTTGCCTCTAACTCACAGAGATTCTTCTGTTTCAGCCTGCTGAGTGCTGAGTGACAGATGTGAGCCACTACCCACCTGTGTGTGTTGCATCTTTTACTGTGTATATGTTTACATGTGTATGAGCATGAATGTGTGTGCACACAAGTGTGTGGAGGCCAGAGGTGACATTGGGTGTCTTCTTCCACCTTATTTTGTGATAATGGGTCTCTTACTCAACCTGGAGCACACTAGACTAGCCTGGCTGGCCACCTAGCTCCAGGGGTCTGCTGGCCTCCATTTCCCCAGGCCCAAGGATCATAGGTGTGTGTGTCACTGAGCCTAGCTTTTATGGGTGCTGGGAAGGGAACTTGGTGCCTCATTCTTTTTTTTTTTTTTTAATTTTATTTTTAAATATGTTTATTTATTAAAATTTTTTTCCATTTTACATACCAATCCCAGTTCCCCTTCTCCTGCCTCCTCACCTCCCTCCAACTCTACCCCCATCCACTCCTCAGAGTGGGTAAGGCCTCCCATGGTAGTCAACAAAGTCTGGTATACTAAGTCAAAGGAGAGCCTAGCCCCTCCCCATTGTATCAAGGCTGAGCAAGGTATCCCACCACAGGGAATGGGCTCCAAAAAGCCAGTTCATGCACCTGGGATAAGTCCTGGTCCTGCTGCCAGGAACCCCACAAACAGATCAACGGTCACCCACATTCAGTGGGCCTAGTTCGGTCCCATGCAAGTTCCAGAGCTCAGTCCAGAGTCAGTGAGCTCCAACTAGCACCGGTCAGCTGTCTCTGTGGGTTTCCCCATCATGATCTTGACCCTCTTCTTCTTCTTCTTCTTCTTCTGAATGCCGAATGCCATTTATTGAAGGAGGGAGGTCTTAAATATTGGCTTACCGCACAATGGGAGAACCCCCCCTTTTTTGGAGCTGAGGATTGAACCCCCAAGCTTGCTAGGCCAGCACTCTACCACTGATCTAAATCCCCAACCCCGCTTCTGATGTTTTACAATCTTGCATCTAAGCTGTTAATGCCCAATATGCTGGATACACAGACAAGGAGCTTCCCTTTAGCATTCAGGCGGGTGGAATCTCGCAGGGAATTAGGTGCCTCATTCTTGTGTCACAAGCATTTAGCCATCACCCCAACCTCATCTGTTTTGTTTTGGTTTTTGTAAGGATTTCTCTTTGTAGCTCACACTGGCCTCAGACTCACTATGTGGAAGAGACTAGGCTTGAACCCTCAAACTCACTATGTGGAAGAGACTAGGCTTGAACCGACATTAATTCTGCTGCCTGAGCCTCAAAGGGCTGGGATTCCAGTCACGTGCTACCATGCTCAGTGAATGAATTGTGAAATGTTCTGTAAATGTAAAGCATTTTGGATCTGAGGGTATGGACAGCAGGTCTTAAGTGACTTCTTTAAAAAGGATTTATTTACTCTGTATGTGACTGCATGTGTGTATGTGACTGCATGTGTGTATATGCATTGTGTGTGTGGGTGCCCACAGAGGCCAAGCAGCAACAGCCCCATTATCATCTAGAAACTTGCTAAGAAGGCAGCGTTCCAACCTAATTAAAGCTAGAGTTTCTCCCAAGCTCTTACCTTGGCACCTGGCAGTCCCTGGAGAATGATGTTCTTGCAATTGAAAAAACCAGGCCACTTTCTCAGCACTCCTGGGAGGGAGTATCTTCCCAAAAGTGCCTGGGAAGGGAGGAAGTGCTGGGCCCTGGGGCCAGGGAGGGAGGCTTTCTCACACCGTAAGCCTAGAGAGTGTGCTGCAGTAAAGGCTGGGAGCCACCCTGTCCACTGTCTGGCAGGAAACCCTTTTATCCTCCAAAGTGAATAGACAGTGGTAATAACAATTTGGCGGGGGCCGAGTGTGTGTGTGTGTGTGTGTGTGTGTGTGTGTGTGTGTGTGAGTGAGAGAGAGAGAGAGAGAGAGATTTAGTCTAGATGGCCCCATACCTACTATGAGGAACAGTTAGGTCTGTCCTGTAGTGAGCTACAAATTAAGACTGTGAGAGGTTCAGTGGGTAAAGGTCCTTGCCACTAAGGCTGATAAACTAAAGTTCATCCCAGGAACTCACACGGTGGAGGAAGAGACAACTTTGACTGCCATATGAGATGCTCCTATGCCCTCCTGCCAACAAATACATTAAAAACAAGAAAACAAAAAACCAACCTAAAACCTCCAGGGGCTGGGGAGAGCAGAGCTGGTAAAGCACTTGCCACACAAGCAAGGAAATCTGAGTTCAGATCCCTAATTCCCACGTAAAAGCCAGACACCGCAGCAAGCAGGAGTCTGTAATCCTAGTGCTGGGGTAGGCAGGGACAGCTGATCCTTGGAACTCATTGGCCAGCTAGCCTAGCTGAACTGATGAGTGCCAAGGGTCAGTAAGAGATCTTATCTGGCCAGGGCAGTGGTGGCACATGCCTTTAATCCCCGCACTCTCGGGAGACAGAGAGACAGGTGGGGATCTCTGTAAATTCAAGGCCAGCCTGGGTTACAGAGTGAGTTCCAGGAAAGGCACAAAGCTACAGAGAAAGCCTGTCTCGAAAAAACAAAACAAAACAAACAAACAAACAAAAAAACTTATCTCAAAATGAGATGGAGAGTTATGGAGGAGGACCCCTCTGGCCTCTGAACACATCATGTGTATACAAACACAAGAACATGTACATAACACTCCACAAGGGGGGGGGGGGGGGTAGGGCGGGGATATAATTCCAGCAGTCCAGCAGGGCAGGTGCAATAGCCACACTATAGATCTCAGCACTTGGAGGTAGAGGCAGAAAGATCTTAAAAGTTCCATGCCAGTCTGATTAACCTAGTTAACCTTGTCTCAACAACCCCCAAACCAAACAAACCAAAGATAAAAAAAAAAACAAGAAAAAAGGAGAGGGAGGGAGAAATTAGCTTCTAGCACCTTCCATTTCCAGGGTAAATATGGCACCGAGGCTGCCAGTTGCTCTGTCTTTGCCAGTGTCAGACCCGACACCTTCCCACCCACAGGTGGGGAAGACACAGGAAGAAAGCAGGTTTGCTCTGGACTGGGAGGGAGTCCGAAGGTGGGAAGACAATCAGGCCCAGCCAGGGCAGATCAGGCCTCAGTGGAGCTCACGTTGTTTCATACTCAGGACAGAAATCAATTCTGAACTCTGACAAAGCCTGGAGGTGAGAAGTGGCTGGTGCTTGGTGTGGGATGATGTGCTTGAAATGAAGTAAGTAGTACATGCTGGGAGCGAGGTGGTGAAGCGCTAGCCCTGGGTTCCATCCCCAGCAGAGCAGGAAAACGGAAATGGAACTGTAATACTCTAGCCTCCATAGCACAAGCTCCAGAAGCAGGGGTAACTCACCAGGCTGAGGAAGGCAGTGTCTGGCTCCTGGTCTGATGGCAGACGCTAGCGGCCCCTCATCTGTTCTCTCCTTTCTCTGGGACTTGGGGTTAGAAACTGGATGTGAGTTAGGTATCCTGGGGCGGACATGCAGCCCCAGCACGTGGGAGACCGAAGGAGGAGGAGCAGTGAGTTTGAGGACAGCCTGGGCTACACAGAGAAAGTGTTTCGGGACTGGAGTGCTGGCCCAGCTGTTTAAGAGCACTAGCTGTTCTTGCATAGGAATCTAGCCAATTATGTGCGTGCGTGCGTGCGTGCGTGCGTGCGTGCGTGCAAACAAATGTGCATGTGGGTATAGTACAAGAGAAGAAAGGAAGAATAAATGTAAGGGAGTGAAGGACTGAGTGGATATGAGTTATGAAAGAGGACATTAACATAATTAAGAGGACACGAACATAACTTATTTTTCTGGTTCCAGTTCTGTCATGGATATTTTAGTTTTGATGATTGTACTGGCTGGTTTTGTGTGCCAACTTAACACAAGCTAGAGTCATCAGAGAGGAAGGAGCCACAGCTGAGGAAATGCCTCCATGAGATCCAGCTGTAAGGCATTTTCTCAATTAGTGATCAATAGGGGAGAACCCAGCCCATGGTGGGTGGTGCCATCCCTGGGCCGGTGGTCCTGTGCTCTATAAGAAAGCAAGCTGAGGGCTGGAGAGATGGCTCAGAGGTTAAGAGCACTGGCTGCTGTTCCAGAGGTCCTGAGTTCAATTCCCAACAACCACATGGTGGCTCACAACCATCTGTAATGAGATCTGGTGCCCTCTTCTGTCAGGCATACATGTAGGCAGAACACTGTATACATAATAAATAAATCTTAAAAAAGAAAAAAAAAAAAAAAGCAAGCTGAGCAAGCCATGGGAAGCAAGCCAGTAAGCAGCACTCCTGCATGGCCTCTGCATCAGCTCCTGCCTCCGGGATCCTGCCCTGCTTGAGTTCCTGCCCTGACTTCCTTCAGTGATGAACAGCAATGAAGAAGTGTAAGCTGAATAAACCCTTTCCTCTCCAACTTGCTTTTTGATCCTGGTGTTTCATGACTCACAGCAATAGAATCCCTAAGACAGTGATCCATAAGTACATAAAATATGCTAGATACTGTAAAATTTAATGTGAAGGTCCACAACTATTCCAAATGTCCAGTTGAACTGTTCATGGGGTTGTATAGTTTTCAGTATGGTTAAATTTGGTATGTAAAGCTGGGTGGTGGTGGCGCACCCCTTTAATCCCAGCACTCAGGAGGCAGAGCCAGGTGGATCTCTGTGAGTTCGAGGTTAGCCTGGTCTACAGAGTGAGACTCAGGACACAAACCAAAAACTACACAGAAAAACCCTGGCTCAAAACAAACAAACAAAAACAACAACAACAAAAATTTGATATGTGATATTTTAATTTATGTGCAATTATTTTTGTAATAAAATTTATAAACATATGTATTTGGAGAGCTGATTTAGTGGTTAAGAACATTGCCTGCTCTTATAGACGATCCAAGTTTGGTTCCCAGAATTCACATGGCAGCTTACAACCATTTGTAACTCTGGCTCAGGGTGTCCATCACCTTCTTCTGGCCTCCATGTGTGCTTGCACTCATGTGGTACACATAAACTTGTGCAAGCACACACACAGGAAAGTTACAAATACATAATTTTAATAAGTGCACATTTATTCTTGTTTGCTTGTTTGTTTTTAATTTATTTTATGTGTTTTGTCAGGTGTCCACCTATATGCCAACATGCATGCTTTTTTGTCCATGGAGATCAGAAGAGGGCATTGGATCTCCTGAAGCTGGAGTTACAGACAGTTGTGAGCTGCCGTGTGGGTGCTGGGAACCGAAACTGTCCTCTGCAAGAACAGCCAGTGCTGTCAGTCACTGAGCTGTCAGTCACTGAGCCGTCTCTCCAGCCCCTGTCCTTGAGCTGCGTGTCTTCGAAGTTGGGTTTGACCATGCACTACATTGTCCTGGCCCACCAGGCACAGTATAGTAAAAGATGGTCAGAGGAAGCATGACCTCTTTCTCTTTCTGATAGAATTGCCTGTAGTCCAGGTTGGCCTCAAACCGTGGCTAAGGGTGATTTTGAACTTCTGAGGCTCCTACCCCTCCTTCCAGGGGGCTGAGGTTACAGGCCTATACCACCATGTCTGGCTATGATGTGATGCTTCCTGATTCAGGATTAAGGTGCCAGGTGGAATAGTTACACTCATCCATACTGACAAGCATGACACAAAGTGGGTGAGGAATGTGTACTAAAACTACAGTACCATAGCAAAGACTAGAAAAGAATGTAAACTATAGCAACATCCACCGCTACTCCTGAACCGGGTAGTTGGAGAAACAAAATACCATCTTGTTCACTTTTCTTCTTTTCTGAGACTTGTAGCCCAAGCTTGTTTCAAATTTACTATGTAGTCCTGGTTATCTTTGAACTAGCAGCAAAACAAACAAAATGTATCCATTATTAGTGTGCGTGTGGGTGGGTGCATGTTCCGTGACACACACCGTGGAGGTCTGAGGACTTTACAGAGTTCTCACCTTTCACCTTGATGTGGGTTCTGGGAACGAAACTGGTTTCCAGGTTTGCGTAGCAAGCACCATTACCTGCTGAGCCATCTTACCAGCCCCGTTTCCATTTAAGAGATGAGAACATGGAAGTGGAGAAGTTAAGTGATTTCTCTAAGGTTAACTAGGTAGGAAATAGCAGATTCAGAACTTGAATCCAGGTTCCAGATCCTTCGTTATATTGTTCTGCATCTGGATGGCCAACTTGTCCCGCATTTGCCCAAGACTCCCACAATTTGGGATGCTAAAAATCCCATCCTGAGAACATCACCAACAGGCAACCCGAGAAGGTTGGTCACCTTGAATCTCAAATACAGATTTTCAAGGTCAGCTCTTTGGTAAATAAGGCCGTAATTACCTCTAGATAGAGCAGCACCCAGTTTGCTGATCTCTACTAAGATAGAGGGTTGTAAAAATGACCTTGTGAGGCTGTTGCTATTAAAATAGATGCTATGTAGAAGAAATCTGTGGAGGGGATAAAAACGGGAGCCAAAGAAAACAATTCCAAATGAATGATAATGACCGGGAGAGAAAGGGCTTGGCAAAGGGCTGGCGTGGTGAGGACAGCTTGTGGTAACCAGGGATAGTGAAGGTGATGACGGTACTAGCTTTGCATCACATGCCAGGGTCCGTCTTGTCAACTTTCTGAGGCAGCCATGTGATGACACTTTATGGTGATCCCACTATACCGAGACAAGACTGGGGTTCAGAGAAGTTACAAGAATCCTTTTTGTAACTGTGGAGGCAGTCCACCCTGCTGGGAGGTTATTTGACATGGCCCCAGGAGGAAAGATATAGACTTCGTCTCCGTCTTGACCCAAATGGTTGCTTCCAAATGTTTTTGAGGTGCAGTTTGTCTTGGATCCCCTCAGGACAGGTTTTTGCAGGCCTGTGGTCTTGCCCACATTGGAAGTGGAAATCCCAATAGGGCTAAAACACCAATCTAGTCCTTTCACTCACCAAAGACGTTACATTCCTATAGTCAGTAACCTTGTATTCAGAGCTTGCTGCATGACTCACGGTTTGTGACTTGGCAAGAGCCAGCTATCTCCTGGGTGACTGACTTGGCTGGATACTTGGATGGTAATGAGTGACCCAGGAGAACACACGGAAATGGGTGTCCCACGATTTGTCCCCTTGCTTCAGGCAAAGCTCCACCCCTCTGGCAGAGCTAGTTTCAGTTCACACACCTTGGTGTGTCGGTCATCTATCACCCTAGATGCTTTGCAATTAATCTTCATTTGTCCCAATCTCTCTCTCTCTCTCTCTGGTTTTGTTTTGTTTTGTTTTTTGAGACAAGGTTTCTCTGTGTAGCCCTGGCTGTCCTGGAACTCACTCTGTAGTCCAGGCTGGCCTCAATCTCAGAGATCCGCCTGCCTCTGCCTCCCGAGTGCTGGGATTAAAGGTGTGCGCCACCACCGCCCAGCTGTCCCAATCTCTTTTTACAGGGGTTACCACTGGCTTCCTTCCTACTGTTTCATAAGATTCTTTCCTTTTGGGCAGGAGCAAAGGCTCAGCAGCCAAGAGCACATACTGCTCTTGCAGGGGACTTGAGTTTGATTCCTAGCACCCAAGTCAGCTCCAGGAGATCCAATACCCTTTTCTGGATTCTGAGGGCACCTGTACTCACATGCATGCAGTTAAATAACGTGAATACACATAATTTAAAAAAAAATCTCTCCTTTAAAACCAGTGACAGTCAGAAGTGGAAAAGAGCTCTTTAGAGCTGATAAACCCACAAAGAACTTCTGCACTAGTGGGTGGTATGTTTCAGAATTCAAATGGCTACAATTGGATTTGCCATAATTCTGTTTTGTTTTGTTTTTTTGAGACAGGGTTTCTTTGTGTAGCTTTGGCACCTTTCTTGGAACTCACTCTGGAGCCCAGGCTGGCCTTGAACTCACAGAGATCCGCCTGGCTCTGCCTCCCAAGTGCCTGGATTAAAGGCATGTGCCACCACCACCTGGCCATAATTCTGTTTTTAAAAGATGACTCAATGGTTAAGAGCACTGGCTGCTCTTCCAGAGAACTGGCGTTCAATTCCCAGTACTCATATTGCCGCTCACAACTGTCTGTAACTCCAGTTCCAGGGGATCTGACACCCTCACAGAGACATACATGCAGGCAAAACACTAAATACTCTTAAAAAATAAAAATATAATCATTTAAAAAAGAAAAAGAAAAAAACAAAAACACACATGTTGGGCTGGGCATGGTGACACATACCTTTAATTCCAGCAGAGGCAGACAGAGCTCTGTGAGTTTAAGGCTAGCCTTAAACTCTACAAAGTGACTTCCAGGACAGCCAGGGCTATGTAGAAAGCCCCTGTCTCAAAAAAAAAGTGGGGGAAGGGGGACAGGGGATAGCTCAGTCCTTAAAAAGTTTGTGGTTTGTGTGCTTTGACACACACTTTTAATCCCAGCCTGGTCTACAGAGCAAGTTTCAGGACACCAAGACTACACAGAGTACCCTGTATGAAAACCCCCCAAAAAAGAAAAAAGAAAGCTGGGTTTAGTGGGGTTTGGTGGTGCACTGCTTCAATCCCAGCATTTGAGAGACAGAGGCAGTAGGATCTATGAGTTCAAGGAGGCTAGCCTGGTCTGTACCGTGAGTTATAGGCCATTGCCCCCTAGACTCAAAAGGGGTGTCATTACTGGAGGTGTGGTTTTATTTGATTAGGCGTCTCCCTTCTTGGAGGAAGTACGTCACTGGGGGTGGGCTTTGAGGTTTCAGAAGCTGAAGCCAGGCCCAGTGTCACTCTCTTCCTACTGCTGCTGATCCAGTTGTAGAACTCTCAGCTACCTCTCCAGCACCATGTCTGCCTGTGTGCCGCCATGCTTCCCGCCATGACAGTAATGGACTAAACCTTTGAAACTGTAATTAAATGTTTTCCTTTGTACAAGTTGCTGTTGTGATGGTGTCTCTTCACAGCAATAAAACCCTAACTAAGAGCCATCCAGGCTTGTAAAGTGAAAACCTGTCTCAAAAACAAGGAGAAGAAGAGGAGGAAGAGGAGGAAGTGGAAGTCAGGAAGACAGGGACATACGTGAATGCACAAACAACATTTTTTTTTTCCGAGGCAGGGTTTCTCTCTGTAGCTTCGGAGCCTGTCCTGGACTAGCTCTGTAGACCAGGCTGGCCTCAAACTCACAGAGATCCACCTGCCTTGCCTCCTGAGTGCTAGGATTACAGGCGTGTGCTGCCACCACCGCCCGGCTACAAACATTTTTTAAGAGAGGAGCCACTGTTGGTATTGGAGGGCTTTTCTTTATTATTAAAAGTTTTGCCCCATTTGTTAGTTCCTGTAAGGATCATGCTGAGGACCTGATGTGCATGCTCTGTCCCTGTACTATACCCCAGACCCAGTTTTTAAAAGGAAACCCCGGCTTAGTGGATGTGTGGGACATGATTTAGTCGTTATGAGTAGCTATCTTCATGTCTCCAAAACTCTGTGACAAAGCACATGTTAACATGAAATTTACCTTCTTAGCTGCTTCCTGGAATCAAGTTCAATGACACCAAGTCCATTCATGTCACTGTGTACCCACTGCCACCTGCCATCCAAAGAACCCTTCTCTCACAAAACTGAAACTCTGAAATCATTGAACTGTAACCCTCATTCTTCTCCTCCAACTTAAAAAGAGAAAACAAATTATTTTAGGATGTCCCTAGAGAGCATTAAAAGTATGCAGTTGTCTCCCTCAACTGCTCAGGTCTCTTTCATCACTGTTTCTGGGAAGAGATTATATAGTTGTATATTTATTACATAGCATCTACCTATATGGAAGTTAAATTTCAAAAAAAATTCCCCTGTACAAACGTGGAAAGGAAAGGGACCTCAAAGCTCAAAGTCATAATTCCTTGAGGCTGATCAAGTTGTTTGTTTGTTTGTTTGTTTGTTTGAGACAGGGTTTCTCTGTGAAACAGTCCTGGCTATCCTGGAACTTACTTTGTAAACCAGGCTGGCCTCAAATTCACATCTGCCTGCCTCTGCCTCCCGAGTGCCACCCTAGCCCAGTGGCAGCTTATCAAGTTTAACAGCAAAGTCACTGGGTAATCAATGGTCCAGACAATAGTTAGGTGGGATAGATGGTTGCTGGACTGACAACATTCTGAAGTAAGATAGGTCGAGTTGAATTTGGGGGGTGGGGGGAGGTACGGTCAGAGAGGGAGTTCAGTGTGAGATGGAATCCATGACCTTGCACATGCTAGACAAGCATCCTACATCACCAGTCTGGAAGATAGTCTTCCTCCTCCAGTTCCTCCTCCTCCTCTTAAAATAGCATCTTGCTATGTAACCCAGGCTGAGCTCAGATTTGGGATCCTCCTTCTCTAGCCTTCCAAGTGTTAGGGTTCCAAGTGTGAAACAGCCGTGGCTGACCCTTCCACAGAGAGCTTTTAAATTGCTCTTAGCTGGCCCACAGGAGTCAGTTTATACTCAGTTCTCAGTTTCCTGTCTCCTCTTCTTCTTCTTCTTTTTCTTCTTCTTCTTCTTCTTCTTCTTCTTCTTCTTCTTCTTCTTCTTTTTGTTTTTTGTTTTTTGTTTGTTTGTTTGTTTGTTTTGAGACAGGGTTTCTCTGTGTAGCTTTGCGCCTTTCCTGGAACTCACTTTGGAGACCAGGCTGGCCTGGAACTCACAGAGATCCACCTGCCTCTGCCTCCCGAGTGCTGGGATTAAAGGCGTGCGCCACCACTGCCCAGCTCTTCATTTTTTTTTTTTTTTTTTTTTTTTTGAGACAGGATCTTGTGTAGCCTGGGATAGTCTTGACTTCATCATGTAACCAAAGGGCTATAGAAATGGTTCAGTGGTTAGAAAGAGTTTGAGTTTGAGATTCATACCCAGTTCATTTATCTGTTGCTGTAACAAGATATGTTACAGGCTTCTGCCAAGGCATCATAAACAGAACATTGGTGGGGCTGGAGAGATGGCTCAGGGGTTAGGACTACATATTGCTCTTGCAGAGGGCTGGGGTTCAGTTCCTAATCACAACTGTTAATGACTCTAGTGCCAGGAGATCCGATGCCACCTTCTTACCTCTGAGGGTAAGACTTACACATGGCACACAAACTACATGCAGGCAAAATACTCACCTGAAATAGAGTAAATAATTTAAAAAAAGAAAGCAGAATATTGGGGTCTGTGTTGCAGCTTAATTGGTAGAGTGCTGGCCTAGTGTGCACAGAGACCCAGATTGCATCCCCAGCACTACATACACTGTGATTCCATCACTCTGGAGCTGGACGGAGGAGGATCAGGAGTTCTAGACCAGTCTAGACCACTTTCTCAAAAATAAAACACAAAGTAGAATAGGGCTGGTGAGGTCACTCAACAGGTAAGGGTGCTTGCTGCCAAAGCTGACGGCCTGAGTTCAATCCCCAGGACACCCAAGGTAGAAGGAGGAGGCAGATTCCTTTCGGGAGACCTTCTGACGTCTGGTGTGTATGTGCCTCTCCTCCTAAGAAAAAAATAAAAAGCAATCAAAATTGCTCCAAAAGTAGAGTAATGGGCACCAATGGCCAAGCCTGTGGCCAGAGAGAGCTTAGAAGCAATTTCTCCTGAACAGCTAACTGGTTTGCTTGCTTCTCCCAACACCTCCTTTAAAATTCAAGGATTAAAGGGATCATGGGCATTTGCCCTGGTGCTTAGTAACCCAGATCCTGTTCCATACACACTGCTCCTCCTCTGGCTCTTCACGCTTACCTTTCAAGACCTGGGATGGAGAACTGCCCTTAACTCTGTGTCCTTCCTTGCCCGGGATTTGTATGTCAAAACCATTGCATGCCTTTTCCTTTTGTGGTTGTATGCTGCATGTGTGCCTTCCATCTAAAGAGCTAGCAGATACCCACACTGGATATCCCCCAGGGATGCCTGGGGCAGGGGACATTCCAGTAAGAGTCACATAGGCAAGCCGGGCGGGCGGTGGTGGTGGTGGCGGCACACGCCTGTAATCCCAGCACTCTGGAGGCAAAGACAGGTGGATCTCTGTGAGTTCAAGACCAGCCTGGTCTACAGAGCTAGTCCAGGACAGGCTCCAAAGCTACAGAGAAACCCTGTCTCAAAAACACACACACACACAAAAGTCACATAGGCATAAGTGGAACATAAGTCAGCTAAGAGACACTGAAGACTCTGCTGGGAGAAACAGGTTTCCTGCATAAGGGACCCCTGGTTGTGGGTCAGGTGACTGGGCATTAAAGTACCCTCCCAGTCAAGGGAGCCTGTAAAAGGCACATTGCAAAGACCTAAGCCCTCCTCCTCTTTCTTCCCTGCTACAACATGGTGGCTATCTGCTCTGCCATCAGAACCCCAATTTAACGGGCGTTCTCCAAACACCAGAGAACATAAGCATCTGTCAGGTGCCAGGAGAGTGAGTGACAGATGCCTCTTAGGGGATGCAAGAAGGCAGCTTCAGCTGAGAGGTGGGGGTGGGGAGATTCCCCAAGTGACAGTTACGCCTCTGCCCACATTTACATCTTGATCTAATTTCTGCATATGATTTCAGAATCAATATTCTTCTGGTGGCAAGGGACTCAAAGATTGACAGGCCTGAATCATGTTCGTGCACAGAGCAGGGGCTTCCCATGATCTGTTCCTGGGATTGACTGCTAATAAAAGGGCAGAGGTTTTCACCTCCCTGGGGTTTAGGAGATGGAATGCCCTGCTGTCTTCTTCGATTAATATCACTGACCGCAGAAAGCAGCAAAAAGTGACCTGGGCTCTGTGCCCAATCACTTGCCAGCTCCTGCTATAATCCTCCTTCCCCCTTGAATGTTTTTGTGCCCGAGTCACAGGGTCTTGATAGAATTTGCTTGAAAAGTGAGACTTTGCAATATTAGATCTGGATCTCCTAAGACTGCAAAGAAACAAGACAAAACAAAACCCCGGGCACCCTGGGCAGCCAGCCCTGGCTTGGCAAGTTCCAGGTCAGTGAGAGACCTTGTCTCAAACATCAACAACAACAACAATGGGAATAAAACCCGATCCTTGCATCTGGCCTCTACATGAATACACACACACACACACACACACACACACACACACACACACACACGGCGGGGGTATTCACAGCTTGGGACTTGATCTCAGTGCCCCCTTGCTAGCTGCTTTACTGTTTTTTGTTTTTTCAAACAGAATTATGTAGACTGGACTAGTGAACTATCCTTGAACTTCTGATCCTCCTGTCTCTATCTCCCAAGATCTGGGATTGTAGGAATGTAACACAATACTTGGCTTTGTTTGTTTGTTTGTTTGTTTTGGTTTTTCGAGACAGGGTTTCTCTGTGTAGTTTTGGTGCCTGTCCTGGATTTCGCTTTGTAGACCAGGCTGGCCTCGAACTCACAGAGATCTGTCTGGCTCTGCCTCCTGAGTGCTGGGATTAAAGGCATGTGCCACTGCTACCTGGCCATGCTTGGCTTTTTTTAAATGTGATTTATTTACTTGGTTTGTTTGTTTGTTTATTTATTTGTTTGTTTTGTGTTGGGGCTCGAACCCAGTCTCGGACATGCTGGGCAAATACTCTCTCTTTAGCTTAGCTGTTAGGGTAGATAGATAGTCACTTCATGTCATGAAGCCATATTTTCTCATTTAAAGTGGTCTGTACTGGAAGTTTCTCGGGTCCTGCCTAGCCCCGTGGTCCAGACAAATCTCTCCCACTGCAGTCCCACAAGCTGCTTATAAAATAATCACTCAGAGGCCTAATATTAATTACAAACTGTATGGCCTGTGGCTCAGGCTTCTTGCTAGCTCTTATAACTTAACTCAACCCATTTCTACTAATCTGTGTATCACCACATGTTCCGTGGCTTTACCTGTGTTCTATTACATGTTGCTCCTTGGATGATGGGTTGACGCCCTCCCTCACTCTGCCTTTGTCTTCTCGCTGTCTCTTGGATTTTCCCACCTGGCTCCGTTCTGCTCTGCCATAGGCCAATGCACCTTTATTTATTAGCCAATGGGAGCAACACATATTCACAACTTACAGAAAGGCATCCCACAGCAGTGGTCACTGAGTTTTGGGAGCCCATGGAATGAACAAATCGACTGAGCGAATGCTATGCCTCTGGCACTGTGCTAAGTGCCTTTTACCTCTTCTGTGAAATGTAGTCAGAACTGTACCTGCTTTCTGTCCCTCCTGGCTTGCCACAAGACAAGACCACGGGCAGGAAAGTGCTCTGCAACAGCAGAGGATGTAATCGTGTAGAGGCCTGTTACCTTTGCCCTTTGCTCTGGCTTTCTCCACCCTGTTATGCCCTCTCATCCCTCTGCGTCTGCAGGAGTTTGCCTAGGTGTGTCTTCACTAGGCTGATTGAGTCCAAGGCTGACTGTCACACTCTGGGAATGTAGCACTTCCTTCTGAACTCATGCCCCGAGGCACACAAGTCATCTTGAAATGTTCTACATCGGTAGGGCACCAGCAGATTAAGGCTGAACTGTGTGTGACTCACGTGAAGTCCAAGGGGCTGGGTTTGGTGGCTTGGCCCTGCTCATTTCCATGTTGTCTGAGGCAAGAGCTGTGCCTGTGATCTTGGTCTCCTGGAGGAAATAAAGCAAGGGCTTTGAAGTCCCACCCTCCCAGCCAGGCCTCCGCCCCCTGCCATTTTCCAGTTGTGTAAAGATGGTTTTATTCAATGTGGACAGGAAGTTGAAGCATCTTAGGGCTCTTAGAATCAGGGATGCTTACTAAGGGACTTGTAGGGCATCCTGGTTTTTGTTTTGCTTTGCTGGGGAGGGCTTGAACCTGGGGCTTTGTGCATGCTAGGCAAGTTCAATTCACATTGAGCTACACTCCAGACCTTCCTCCGCCTCCTCTATTATTCTGTCCAGCTTTCTCTCCAGAGAGATCATGGTTTCCAGTAGCTCTGGTGTCTCATGGATCACAGCGGTACTATCAGAGGGGACCTTGTCTCTTCCTTCAATTCCAATTAAAAAGAAAAAAACAAACAAACAAACAAAAACCCAAAAAACCATGGAGTAGAACTCTGATTGGCCTCACCTGGGTCTGTTGTCTTTTCCTACCAATCAAGTGTGGCAGGTAGGCAGGGGTAGGGGGATAGGGAAGTTGGGGATGGAGGAGGTAAAGGAGGTAGAGAGAATGGTTAGTCGATTAACCAGACTCAAGAAGACAGTAAACTCAGAGGTAAGACCTTGGGAGCACTCCCAGGGCCTGGGAGGTCCCCTTGAGCGTGCAGCCCTCCTAAGACAGTCCCATCATGTCTCTACACCTCTTCTCTCAGATGTAAAAAGAAACTAATTGTGGTTGCCGATATAGCTAAGTGATAGAGAGGGCTTGCCTAGATAGAATACGTGGTCCTGGGTTTAGTCTGTAGTTTTGTAAACAAATTAAAAATTTAATACGGAAGCTGGAGAGATGACAGTAGTTAAGAGCACTGGCTGGGGTTGGGGATTTAGCTCAGTGGAAGAGCACTTGCCTAGCAAGGGCAAGGCCCTGGGTTCGATCCTCAGCTAAAAAAAAAAAAAAAAAGAGCACTGGCTGCTCTTGCAGAGAAAGGACCCGAGTTCAGTTCCCAGCACCCACAATGGCAACTCACACTGCTGGTAACTTCAGCTCTCTCTTCTGAGATCTGTAGGTGTCTGTGTGCACACACACACACACACACACACACACACACACACACACACACACATACACCATGTATTAAAGGCTTCTGCTACCACTGCCCGGCTAAGATAAAATTTTATTAAAAATAAAGAAGATGCAAGCTTGTCCCATGAATTAACAGAGCTGACAAAAGACACTAGTGGAGGATACTGGAACCTGAGTGAATGTGAAATTCTTCGTTTACATAACCCAGGTTTTCAATTCATAAAGGAGAAGGGAAAATGTAGAAAATGTAAAAGATTCTTTCTTTCTTTCTCTCTCTTTCTTTCTTTTTCTTCTTCTTTTTTTAAAAACAGGGTCTTTATATATAGTTCTCTTCTGGAGCTCACTACATAGCCCAGGCTGCCCTTGAACTCATAGAGATCCTCCTGCCTCTGCCTCCAGAGTGCTGAGATTAAAAGCTGTGCTCCACCATGACTGGCTAAGAGATTCTTTCCATGTTAAGAAATTTAGGCTTTCATCTCAGCACTTAGGAAGCAGATGCAGGTGGATCTCTGTGAGATTGAGGCCAGCTTTATCTACAGAGTGAGTTCCAGGACAGCCATGGCTACACAGAGACATCCTGTATCAAAACAAACAAATTTAAACCAGGCAGTGGTGGCGCACACCTTTAATTCCAGCACTCACGAGGCAGAGGCAGGCGGATCTCTAAATGTGAGGCCAGCCTGGTCTACAGATTGAGTTCCAGGACAATTAGGGCTACACAGAGAAACCCTGTCTCAAATAAAACAAAACAAAATTTAATCCAGGTCTAATGGTGCTTGCCTGTAATCCCAACTCTTGGGAGGCAGAGGCAGGAGGACCTCCAAGTTTAAGGTTACCACGGTTTTCATCGCAAGTTCCAAGCCACATGGGGCTACATAGTGAGATCCTGTCTCAAAAAGACAAATAAGGGGCAAGGGAGACCGCTAAATGGGAAAATTGCTTACTATACAAGGGTGAGGACCTGAGTTCGAATCCCCAGAACCTGCATAAAGCCAGTAATGTTGCCTGTGACCACAGTACTCCTCCAGGGGGATGGAGGCAGCAGCAGGAGAAGCTCCTGAACCTTCATTGAGACTGGAGCACACAGCAGCAAACAGGAAGTGCTGTCTCCAAGAGAAAGTTAAGGACCAACACTCCAGGTTATCTTTCGCTTCCACATATGTACACCTGCGCTCACACATGTGAACATAGATACTCACATGCACGCACACACATCATGCATACACATCACACACGTATAAAATGCATGGGAAAAACCCCTTAAAGCTATAGTAAGCCAATACGTTAAAAATGTTATTATGGGGGTCTGGAGAGATGGCTCAGCGGTTCACAGCACTGACTGCTCTTCCTAAGAACCCGGGTTCACTTCTCAGCACTCACACAGCAGCTCATAACTGTCTGGAACTCTAGTTCCAGGACATCTGACACCTTCACACAATTGCACATAAAATTAAGTTAAATAAACTGTAAACAATAGTATTGTGGGTCTAGGGAAATGGCTCAGCAGTTAGCATTGACTGCTCTTCCAGAGGCCATGAGTTCAGTTCCCAGCACCCACACAGAAGCTCTTAACCACCTGTAACTCAAATTCTAGGGGATCCGACCCCCTCTTTTGGCCACAGTGCCCACGTAGAAGTTGGAGGACAACTTTGGGGAGCCAGTGGGTCTTGGGGAGTGAACTCAGATGGATGGCTATCTTGGCAGCAAGGACTTTACCTATTAAGTCAATCTCCCTGGCCCCAACTGGGCTTTATTTTATGTTAACAAAAATAGCTGGACATTGCCTGAAGAACATGTTTCCCTGTGTTCTGAAGGAAAAAAAAAAAAGATCTTGTGAACAAGAGTGATAATAAATTTAAGTGGTTGAGGGGATAATTTCTTTGTTGTTTTTTTGTTGTTGTTTTAGTTTTAAATTTTTGTTTTATTTTACTTTTTTGAGATAGGATTTCTTTGTGTAACCCTGGCTGTTCTGGAACTTGCTCTGTAGACCAGGCTAGTCTCAAACTCACAGAGATCTGCCTGCCTCTGCCTCCTGAGTGCCTGTTTTAAATTTTGATTACATTTGTCTATCTGTCTATCTATCTATCTATCGTGTGTGTGTGTGTGTGTGTGTGTGTGTGTGTTTGTGTGTGTGTGAACACTCAAGATACTGCAGGAGTACAAAAGTCTGAGGTCAACTTGCAGGAATCACTTCTCACCTTCCATCAAGTGTGTCCTGGGGATCTAATCAGGACCTCAGGCTTGGAGGCAGGTGTACTTACCCACTAAAACACCTCACTAGCCCAAGGGGACAATTTCTTAGTCACACACCCAGATGACATTTCCAGGTATCTATGGATGACTAGCCTTGAGCCTCTTAACTGGGGCAAGATGGCTGTTAGGAGTTAGAGCATACAGTTAGGGTTTAAATCACTCTGCATAAATTTACTTCTGAAAAGCAAGCCAAGGTAGAGATTCCATCATTTGAGGTCTGGCCGGAAGTCCCTGAGGCTCATCTTCCCACCTCCTTGTATCTTCTTGCAGATCCAGGATTATAGTAACAACAAAGTATCCAGACCTGTGCCCAAACAGGTGCTTGATAACAGTGATTTGCTTTCTTTTTCTGATGCTTAAAACCCTCTGTGTGGGGTGTGGTCATAGACAAGGAGGCACACTGTTGTATATGTATAGTCAAAGCTTCTTGGGGCAGGGGGGCTGAGGCAGGAGGACCATTTGACCCCTCAAATGAGTTCCAGGCCAGCTTGGGCAACATAGGCCCTACAGAGCTTATATTAAAATTATCATGAGCACACAAACAAGGCTATCTGCATGCATTCTACTATAAATGTGACTCATGTCGCTCAGATATTGGCTGTGGTACCCTCTGATTTCTTTTAACTGGACGCACAGGATCTCACCATGTTCTCAACTGGGCCTGAGCAAGTTTAGTTTGATATCCCCCCCCCCCCCATCCGAGACAGAGTTTCTCTGTGTAGCTTTAGGAGCCTGTCCTGGAATTCACTCTGTAGCCCAGGCTGGCCTTGAAATCACAAAGATCCACCTGTCTCTGCCTCCCAAGTGCTGGGATCAAAGGTGTGTGCGCCACCACCGCCCAGCCAATTTGATCTTTTCAACGTTTTGCCTGGCCTGTGAAGAATCAGGCAGGCATCTAGTCCATGTCAATATAAAAAAATGCTTGTATTATTTACATGGCGGGATACAGGCACATAGATGTAATGATAGCGTGTGGTGTGCCAAAGACTCAAAATAGCGAAATGGCTTTCTAAATTGCAGTTTAAGTATTCTCAAATCACTGCTTTTCCCTAACAAGCCTGTGTCCTTACGACGCTGTCAGCACAATAAAAAAAGGAGGGATTATAGCTCTCCTCATTTTCTGGCTTCTGAATGTATGTCTTCTACCACGTGACAGAATATTTGTGACTAGCCACGTGGCTGTGGGCAAGCCAGGGTATTTTCAATTTGGAAAACATTTGTGTGTTGATGGGATTCAAGGCTTTGGGATGGACTTCTAAGAGATGACTCAGACAAGCCTTTAAAGAGAAGGGCATAATGGGTAGGGACTTTCAGCAGTCCAGGGTCTGAATTGTTTGAGAAGTGTAGGACATATTCAGGAGTGGGACTAGGAAAAGGTGTAAGGCCATGGTGAGAGTGCAGGAGGCTAAGGAGGCTGGACACTGTTAACTAAAGGGGTCATCAGGGATTGCGGCTCAGTGGAGGAATGTGTGAGGTTCTGGGTTTGATTTCCAGAACTGTAAAACAAATGAGCATGTAAGTAAGTAAATACATAGAGAAGTCCTAGCTGGGACAAGCACCATCCCTGCTCCTTCATCTTTGACGAAGGTGTTGAAGGAGGCAGTGTTTCCTGGCCATCTGCAGCTGAAAAAGAAAATGTGTGTTGTGTATGTATGCAGAGGCCAGAGGTCATTGTCGGTTTTCTGCAGGCCATTGAACTCCAGGGTCCTCTTGTCTCTGCTTCCTCAGGACTGAGATCCCAGCTACAAGCCCCTGTTTGCTCCTGCCTGGCTTTTGAATTATATTTCTTAATGTTTTTGTTTTAAAGATGTATTTATTTATTATGTACACAGAAGAGGGCGCCAGATCTCATTACATGGTTGTGAGCCACCATGTGGTTGCTGGGAATTGAACTCAGGACCTCTGGAAGACCAGCAGCTAGCGCTCTTAACCTTGGAGCCACCTCTCCAGCCCCTACTTCTTAATTTTTAAAGTGAGTGCTGGGGATTGGATTCAGGTCTGGGTGCTCGATGTGGCTTTATCAGCTGAGCCATGGTCTCCCTGTCTCATATAAATTCAGCTGACACTAAAAGAGCCAATACAAGGCGAAAACAAAAGAAATCATCTTTGCTCCAGATGTACCCACATAATAGAGGGTTATTTCCCCTTCTTTCTCCCTTTCCTCCTTTAGCCAATTTGCAGTTAAAAAAAAAGAAACAAAACAGGGCAAGATGGTCATATCCTGGGGCAAATGACTTTGTAAGGCCAAACCGCAAGTTGGTGTTTATGACTAGCTCAGACTCACACTAATGTGTGGCAATTGGATGCTTGTTAGGGACCTGGGATCCCTGTTGGTCGGGGGGGGGGGAGGGGTGGGGGACCAGTCCCCTCCTAATTGCCCATATGCTGTTTTACTTGGTGGCTCATCTGGGTGGAGGGAACTCTGGGAAGAGATGAATTCATTCTTAGTTACCTCACCAGACTGCTAATTTTCACTGGGGTGGCATAATTACTGCGGTCCCCAAATGGAGAGACAGCTATTCTGGCCAAGGGCAGCAGCTCTTGCCAGTACTAAGGCTGTCCTATCTGGGGTCCATGGAGCATGTGGCAAGCTTTGCTGAGATGCTCTGGGATTTGGGATACAGTGCATGCAGGGCCATTACTCTCCATCACCAGGAAGGCATGACAAAGGAGGAGCCTCTTCTGGGTTAAGGACAGGGGCCTGTGGCTTATCACAGACCTTTGACTAAACGGAGCTCAGCGGCAATTGTCATACTTAAGAAAGTCCAAGGTCCTGAGCCCAATCCCTAGCACCTAAATAAACAAGCAAATGACCCTTGGCTCCAGCCCCACCCCCAGCTGCTTTATACTTGGCTCACAAACAGGTCAGTCAGCACAGTTCCAGGCTCTTCTCCCTCTTCTCATGAACTCACTTGTTGGTGTGGCTTGGGTTGTCTTTCTCCTGAGGAAAAATGACCTAAAGCAAAAGTCAGAGGCTGCAAAAATAGCCAGTCTCTAGATGGGGAGGCTAAATTTCATTAGGGATAGGGCAAAAAAACTAATGTAAGTAGTTACTTTGTCTATTACCTGTAATGTTGATTTAATCACACACATACCCAACCCCCCACACACCATACCACACACATAGCATACCCCCCCCACCACACACACATACCATTAACCAACACCCACCTATCCATACCATACACAAACCACATACCACATTACATACCAACCACAACATACCATACCACATAACCACATACACACACACAACACTACACAGCACACCACACACACCACATATATACCATACCACACCACACACATACAACCACCCTACACATCAACACACACTATACCCCCACACTACCATCCAAACCCACACAACACAAAACAACCAACAACACATACCAACACAACATAATACATGCACACCACACACATACCATATCACACCTCACACACATATCACACCACACATACACCATAATACCACACACACACAAATACAACCACACGACACAAACCAACCATACCCATACTCACACATACACACACATACATAACACCCACATCACACACAAACACACACACATACACACAACACACACAACACACACACACACACACACAACACACACACACACACCCATAATATACTCACGCAGAAAACAACATACATCAAAACATCACACATCTCACAAACATACAGAACAAAACACAACCATCCCTCCCACACTAATGTGCTATAAATTAAAAAAAAAAAAAAAAGAAAGTGAAAATCTAGTGTTAGATAAAATCAGTGTTAGAATGCTTGCCTGGCAGCTAGATGCCCTGGATCAATCAATCAATCTTAACACTACAATAAATAAACAAACAAACAAATAAATAATGGAATAAATAAATACATAATGGAATAAACCTATAATGAGATCAAAATATAAAATTTCGTAAACAAATATGCAATAATGACTTAGCAGTCGCACAGAAGGTGGAGAGGTAGACAGCACAAGAGCCACACTTTCTTTGTTGCTGTTCCTTTTTCTGAGACAGGGTTTCACCGAGTCCAGGATGGCCTCACGCTGTGCTGATCTGGGACTGTAACTCAGTTGCTAGCTTGTTGGCCTGGCTTGTAGGAAGCCAAGGGTTTGATTCCCTGAGCTGTATAAATTACCCAGTTTATGGATGGCTCCCGGTTGGGATCCCAGCACTCTAGAAATAGAGGCAGGAAGATCAGAAATTTAAGATGATTTTCAACTATACAGGAAGTCAGAGACCACCCTGGGTGACATGAGACCTGTCTCAAAAACAAAACAAAACAACATCAGAAATGAAGACAAACAAAAACCTAGCTCTGTGGCTGAGGACGACCTTGAACTCCTGATCCTCCTGCCTGTACCTCCCAGGTGCCCGGACTTACAGGTACTAGAGAGCATGCCAGCTAATGCATGTGCTTTCTGCCTCTGTTTTCCCTCATATCCTTTTGTTACTTTTTTGACATTTATTTGTGTGTGTGTGTGTGTGTGTGTGTGCGCGCGCGCGCGCGCCTTTACCTGCTGAGCTGTCTCATGGACCCTCTTTTATATTTTTGGTTAGCATGCTAAGGAAAGGTTTTCACTGTAACATTTTCATATATGATCTGCATAAGAATCATTATACTTCTTGTTCACTCCATCCTGTTTATGTATTCCATTACCCCATCTTGTCCCTCTCCTTCAAATCTCTCTTTCTTCTCTTTCACTGTCCCTTTTTTTACTTTAATGTCTTACAGATACAGATGAAATACATAGTTTGCTTTTATTTTTAAGATTGGGTCTCAGCTGGGCATGGGGCCTCATGCCCATCCCAGCACTAGAGAAAGGGGTGGGGAGGCGAGATATTCGGTTCTCTGAGTTCAAGGCCAGCCTGGTCTACAAAGAGAATTCCAGGACAGCCAGGGTCACAGAGAAACCCTCCCTTGAAAAACAAAACAAAACAAAAACAAAAACAAAAACAAAACACACACACACACACACACACACACACACACACACACACACCCACCAAAAAAGATAGGGTTTAACTATGTATCCCTGGTTGGTCTCAGGAGCTCACTTTGTAGACCTGGATGGCTTTGAAATCACAGAGCTCCACCTGCCTTAGCCTCTTGAGTGTTGGGATTAAAGGCGTGCACATATGAGAGAAAATACACAAAGTCACACAGTTTCTTGACTAGTCCATATCACAGTGTCTGTTTTTTCACTTTATTTTTGCTTTTTTTTTTTTTTTTCTTTTGGCCTGGCATTTTAAACACAACCACCAGGAGATGCGGGTGGGGGCTGATTAACAAAAGAAAAGGCCTGCTGAGGAGGAATGTTTTTTTTGCCTAATACTCTAAAGCTGGATGGATTTAGAGCCCAGAGCATCTGTTATTGATGGCAAGTTGATGGCCTAAGAACAGAGAGAATTTTAGGTCAGGAATGTTTTGTGCAAAATCGAGGCTGCGCCTGGCCACTGGAAGATAACAGAGACGAATAATGGATCGAGATGGGATAAGTGGTCTGGCTAGGGTATGCTCCTCCCTCTCCTGCCCCAGCTGCCCTCGGAAGACAGGGAACAGACCTGCTTGTGTTTTTCTGACTTCCAATCACCTGCCTCCGTGTTTAGGCAGCAGACAGACTTGTGTTATAAACACAGCTCAGCAGAAAGCGCCCTTGGTCAAGTATGACATTTCTAGTATTATAATTCTTTTGATGTTTTTCACTATCCTTTACGTCCCTCACGATTCTATCTGGAACACACCACAGTGCCTAGACACAAAGTAGATGTCCAATACAAAATTTGATAAATAGGTTCCAATTTAGAGAAGAATTTGAGGGTCGTTGTAGAGCGACAAATGGCTCCCTTCTCTGGCGTCTGTCTCTCCCCATGAGTGCCTAGATGAAAGGACTGAGGTCATTCTTGGTTGCAGGATAGTTCAAAGGCTCTCCAGTGGGGTCAGGCCATGTTTTATGAAGCAACCCTGCCTTAAAGACAATGGCTGTTGGGTGGTAGTCACACACTTGGAAGCAAATGATTGTGATTTTGCCTTCTAGAACAGGGGTGTTTCCCTCAGCAGCTCCTTTTCACACCTGCACAAAAGGCCACAAGTAAGGGCTATCTTGGTCACAGCAACACTGTTTTGGTGTCAGAAAAGCCTGTGGTTTCTCTTACCAATCCCAGAAGACCTACAATCTCCTTGCTCTCAGTCCCTGGGGTCACTATGAGGTTCAGTACCTTTTTCTCTGCTTCTCATCTCCTTCCGAGCCCCAAATTCTTACCCAGATGTCAGCATCTGGGACAAACCAGCAACAACGTGAGAGTTGGGGTTAGGGATGAACACATATATCAGCCTAGGAATGGGCACGAAGGCTGAGGCTGGGGACGCAGCTTGGAGCACAAGGCTCTGGGTTCAGTTCCAGGGAAGGAGGGAGGACAGGGGTGAGGGAAAGCGAAGCAGTACTGCTGTCACTTTGAGGATAATGGCAGGAAATCATGTTTTGGTTTCATTTTTTGGTGTGTGTGTGTGTGTGTGTGTGTGTGTGTGTGTGTGTGTGTGTCTTCATGAATTCATGCACACCCATATGTGCACAGGTGTCCATGGAGACCCAAAAAGAGTTTCAGATATGTACCAGGCCTTTTTCTTTAGGGCCATCAACCAGCTCCCAAATCATGACACAGAGGCTTATTTTGAATGCTCAGCCTAGTTTAGGCTAGGCTCTGGCTAGCTCTTTTACCGTCAATTAACCTGTTTATTTACCTTTGCCTCGGGCCTGTTAACCTTCCTTCAGTCTTACTTTCTCTGCTGCTGGCGGCTGGCTGGGGCTGCCTGGCTTCTGGCCATGGGCGTGGCCCTCTTTCTCTTCTCCCTTCCTCTCTGGTTCTGCCTTCTCTGGAGCCTAGATTGCTCCCCCTATCAGCCCCAGGAACAATTGTTTACTATATTTATTATTGTGTGTGCATGGATGCAGGTGTGCACATGCCCTGGAGTGTGAGGGTCAGAGGAACAGCCTGCAGGAGTCACTTCTCTCTTCCGACCACGTGGGGCTCAGGGGTCAAACTCAGGTTGTCAGGCTTGGCCACAGGTACCTTTGCCCACTCATCTGTCATCCAGCCTGGTGATAATGTCTTTTTCCTTCCTTCCTTCCTTCCTTCCTTCCTTCCTTCCTTCCTTCTTTTCTTTCTTTCTTTTTTTTTTTTTTTTTTTGTTGTTGTTGCTTTTTTTTTTTCAAGACTGGATTTCTCTGTGTAACAGCTCTGACTGTCCTGGAATTCACGCCATAGCCCAGGCTGGCCTCGAACACACAGAGATCCACCTGCCTCTGTCTCCCCAGTGCTGGAATTAAAGGCTTGCACCACCACCACTGGCTGGTGATAATTTCTTATTCAACTCAAGTTATGAATAAGTAGTGACTGCATATAGGCTGTTGGTTTTAGTTTTTTTGTGGTGCTAGGGAATCTCAAATTCAGGGCCTCAAGCTTGCTAGGATTTATCATTAAGGGAGGGAGAGAGGGAGAAAAGGAGAAAGAAAAGAAGGAAGGAAGGGAGAGAGGGAGGGAGGGAGGGAGGGAGGGAGGGAGGACAGGCCAAGTAACATCTTCCATGTGCTAGGATTTCAGTTGTGTGCTACTATGTCCTCTATGTTCACTTTAAAAAAGATTGAGAGCAGGACGGTGGTGGCGCACGCCTTTAATCCCAGCACTCGGGAGGCAGAGCCAGGCGGATCTCTGTGAGTTCGAGGCCAGCCTGGTCTCCAAAGCGAGGCACAAAGCTAGACAGAGAAATTCTGTCTTGAAAAACCAAAAAAAGAAAGAAAAAAAAAAGGAAAAAAGATTGATAGAGGCTGGAGAGATGGCTTAGAGGTTAAGAGCACTGACTGACTCCAGGGGTTCTGAGTTCAATTCCCAGCAACCACATGGTGGCTCACAACCATCTGTAATGAGATCTGGTGCCCCCTTCTGGCGTTCAGGCATACATGCAGGCAGAACACTATAGCTAATAAATAAATCTTTAAATAAATAAATAATAGGGGGTGGGGATTTAGCTCAGTGGTAGAGCACTTGCTTAAGTGCAAAGCCCTGGGTTCGATCCTTAGCTCCACATACAAATAATAATAATAATAATAATAATAATAATAATAATAATAATAATATGATGCATGTAAGTGCAGTTGCATGTATGCCAAAGAGCACACATGGTTTCAATAGGAAAGCTTTCGAGGGTTCTCGTCTTCAATCGTGGGTTCTAGGAATGGAACTCAGTGGCTCAGGCTTGTGCTGTGAACACTGTTACCTATAGAATGATCACACCAGCCGGACATTCACTAGTTAAGAAAAGTTATCTATTTACTTGTTAGTGCGGGTGTGTTGCAGGGTGGGGGTGGGGTAAGTGCGTGGAGGTCAGAGGACAGGTCCTTTGTTGTTTCTTCTCTCTGTCCACCGCTGTTTCCTGAGCCATCTTTCCAGGCCCTTGCTCACTTTCTTTCTTTCTTTCTTTTTTTTTCCAGACAGGGTTTCTCTGTAGCTTTGGAGCCTGTCCTGGACTAGCTCTGCAGACCAGGTTGGCCTCGAACTCACAGAGATCCACCTGCCTCTGCCTCCCAAGTGCTGGGATTAAAGGCATGCGCCACCACTGCCTGGCTCCTTTGCTCACTTTTGATCTGCATTTGTTCTCATGTGTCTTTTAGGGAGTTGGGGGCTGGATTCCATGAACACACGTTTAGGCTGTTCTATATACTGTAAATGTTACAGCTCTGAGGGGGAAAGGTATCTTGGCATCTGGAGCCAAGGAATACCACAAAGTCACACCACACCCCAAGCCTCACACAAGAGATTTATTGGGAAAAACACAGGAGAGTGGCTGCCCTTGCTTGCAAGACAAGCCGCAAAGAAGTGAGCTGGAGGCAGGCTTTATATGGGGTTTCTCTCCAGCTCCACCTTGCCTACTTTTATATATTGCTGGGGATTGAACCCAGGGCTTCCTGCATGCTACCAACTGAGCTACAACCCCAGTCCTCAAAATACAATGAAAGACATCTTTCTGTTCATATTTACTGTTGAGACATACATGCAACAATTCCCAAGCAATTCTAAAAGCTCCTACAGTATTTATTACGATGACACATTATGATTCTATAACCCTTTTGTTTGTTGACAGGGTCTTCTTCTTCTTCTTCTTCTTCTTCTTCTTCTTCTTTTTTGAGACAGGGTTTCTCTGTGTAGTTTTGGTGACTGTCTGGGATTTCGTTTTGTATCCCAGGCTGGCCTCGAACTCATAGAGGTCCACCTGGCTCTGCCTCCTGAGTGCTGGGATTACAAGCATGTGAGCCACCACCGCCCAGCAACAGGGTTTTTCTTGCCCTGCAGCTCAGACTGGCTTCAAACTCACCATGTAGCTGAGGCTTGCCCTTCAACTCATGCTGCCCCTGGGATTTGTCAGATATGGGTTACACTGGTATAGAGAGTCTTTTCTCTTAGTTCTGGCTGTTTTGGAACTCACTCTGTAGACCAGGCTAGCTTCAAACTCACAGAGATCCGCCTGCCTCTGCTTCCTGAGTGCTGGGATTACAGGCCAGCTTAGAGTCTTTTCTGACAGAGCTTTTAAAATAGCTCCCTGTCTGACTGTGGTGGCACACACCTTTAATCCCATGGGAGGCAGAGGATAGCCTGGTCTACAGAGCGAGTTCCGGGACAGCCAAAGCTACACAGAGAAACCCTGTCTCGAAAAACAAACCCAAACCAACCAACTAAACAAAACACAGCTCCCTATCTCCCCTGCTTCCTGTTAAATGTTAAAAGTGCAGCTAGATAGAAATATAAAGTTTTAGTAACAAAGAGGTGCAGAGAAGGAGGGTCAAGTTGGATAAGCTCCCAAAATCTCAACTCCATGCTGGCAGGTGAGCATGCCACTGAGGGCAGGCTTTCCTGTTCTATTCACAGGGGAAAGGAGGAAGGAAAAGGAAGGGTACTAGGGGCTCAGATGGCATAGTACTAAGTCCTTGGGAGTTTGGAAGCACAGAGCTGTTGGAGGCTCCGCTGCTTTGGTGTTCCTCTGCCTGCCTCACTAAGTAGCTCTTGCAGCCCTCCAATTCACAGAGGTTGGCCAGCTTCTGCTTCTCAAGAGCTGGGGATCAAGGAGAGCACCACCATGCCCAGCTTGCCTGCAATTCTTTACTCATCATTGAGGTGCTGGAGAGAGCTCAAAGACACAATAGTGCAATGGAATCACAGCAAAAAGTAGCAGGGGGGACCCAATTTCTTTTTTTTTGATTGATGGAAGGACTGTCCACGTTGAGGGAGGGGGTTTCTTATTTCTCACACAGAGTATTATGATATGTGAAACCCTTCACTCCCCCTGTAAGGCTCTGCCCAAGGGAAAAGAGTTGGGACACCTGAATTGATGTTCACAGAACAGCTGACATTTAGGGGAACAGGTTCCGAGAGGACTGAGGGTATTGTCAACAGGAGTGCTGAGTCCAGCTTTTCTGGCACACGGTCTCAGCTTTGGGGTATAATAGCAACTACCATTTGCAGTGTGCCTACTGTGGGTCAGCCTCTTTGCAGAGCTAAAGTCTGTACCTAAGCCATTTAGACCGTGTTACCCCAATTTACAGAAGAGAAACCAGAATTCATCGTCTGGCGTAAGAGTCACTTGAGATTTCTTGACAAGAGGTCACAAACTGAGCCGATCAGGGACTGAATATAAACATCAATTTTACTTTTCCCAGAGCATCTCGATTTGCCGCTCCCTCCTTCAAGATTCTAATGCGCAGGCGCCGACTGTTCCGTCGTACGTCTTCGAGGGGGCCCCTTGCACAGGCTACGGTCGCCCTCTGCTGACGCAGTGCGGAAGCGCGCGGAGCGTGAACGTTAAGGACCCTAAGGGCGATGAGAGTCCTTTCGCCCGATAGATGGCGCCATGCGACGTACAGCGTAACTCGGAGTGTCTGGCCCTTCTATGAGGACTTCCTGTCTGATCTCTCTGGTTCATACTGCGGCGATCGACGTTCTTCAAGTCACAGTAAACAAAAGAGACGTGCGCCAACCCGGAAGTGGAAGCTGTAGTTCGCGTTCTGGCCGACCGGAAGGAGGCCGAAGGGAAGTTGTAGCCATGGCTGTGGCCGTGGCTACTGCCGGGGTCCTAATGGGCTCGGAGCCCGGCCCCGCGGAAGAGCTCGCTAAACTCGAGTATCTGTCCTTGGTGTCGAAAGTTTGCACGGAGCTGGACAATCACTTGGGCATCAACGACAAGGACCTGGGTGAGCTGAAGGAGGCCCCCACGGCCTTTCAGTTTGGGATGGGGGAGGCAGGAGAAAAGTGGTTACTGGGCCTAGTGTGTGTTTGTCATCGTGACTTGGGCTGCGGGAACCTGCGACAGGCGCCCCTGCTTGAGAGCCCTCCAGACCGAGCTGTTAGAAATCGTTTCTCAGAGCTGCCCATGCAGGCTGGGGGTACCAGCTCTGCTTGATTTTTGTTTTTCAGTTCTGGGTGGTTTAACGGCGTTAACAACAGCAGCAGCAGCCCCCGAAAAGATGATGATGGTGGTGATTAGGGCCGATATTTTCTAGAAGCTCACGAGATACTATTAATGGCTAGCTTTTCATCGACATTGTCTTGTTTGATCTTCGCTATCCCGAGGCGATGGTCAGCTTTGAGCTTTGAGCTGTGTTTTTGACTAGTCACATATTCTGCATTGTCTAGGGACGAACTATGACTAGGGAACCCAAGCAGAAATTAAGAAAGCCTAGGGACCCAGCTCACACATACGTAGATGGAGTCCTCTTGAAAATGAGAGGGCGTGCTTGTAAGTCAGGGGCATGTAGGGAGCAATTCCATTTGACAGGGACAGAGTTGCTTCATTTGTTGTCCCAGGAGAAAGTGGTTGTAGATGGATGGAGGAAAATTTAGAGATTGGTGGTAGTAAGATGAGTGAAAGTCACCTGTTTTTCATTTTTAAAAATTTTTTTCCTTTATTTTCCGTTTATGTGTATGGGTGTTTTGTCTACATGTGTGTCTGTGCATCATGTGGGTGCCTGAGGCCTGCAGAGACCAGAAGAGGGTTTCAGATTCCCGGGGATTAGAATTACAGACAGCTGTGGGCCAACTTGTGGGTATTGGGAATAGAACCTGAGTCCTCTGGAAGAGCAGCCAGTGCTACTAACCTGTGAGCCAGCTCTCCAGCCCCAAGTAGTTTCTTTTAAGTGCATGAGTGTTTTGTCTGCATGTGTGTCTGTGGGTCTGTGTGTCAGCTGCATGCATGGTGCAGGGCTTTGGATGCCTTGAAACTGTAGTTACAAATTGTTGTGAGCTGCCACGTGGGTTCTGGGAATCAAACTGAGGTCCTTTGGAAGAGCAGCCAGTGCTTTACCGCCCACTCCCCTGCAACAGGGTGTCTCTATGTAGTCCTGGCTGTCTTGGAACTCACTCTGTAGACCAGGCTGGCCTTGAACTCACAGAGATCCACCTGCCTCTGCCTCCCGAATGCTGGGGACACCACCGCTTGGCTTCAGCCAATGCTCTTAAGTGCTGAGCCATTGCCAGCCCCCTCCTGTCTGTCTGTCTATTTATCCCTCTCAGGTCTAGAACAAAAAATGAGACATCTGCTGGGCTCTGCCTCCCCAGTGCTAGAATTAAAGGTGTTGGCCAAGAAACCATGAACATGTTTTTTGTTTGTTTGTTCATTTGTTTTTGTTTTGGGGACAGGGTTTCTCTGTGTAGCCCTGGCTGTCCTGAAACTTACTCTGTAGACCAGGTTGGCCTTGAACTCACAAAGATCTGCCTGCCTCTGCTTCCAGAGTGCTGGGATGAAGGCATGCCCACCACTCCCTGACGAAGACAGCTTTTTAAATGAACATGTGAAGTCATCAGGTGGAGGATTCCAGAGAAGGGGAATGTTACAAGAGAGGTCAGGGGGAGCTGGGAATTAGTAGAGTGCATACATGGGCTATGGGGTCCATCTCTAGCACCACCAAAATAAATAATAAACAAACCACATCAACAAAACAACCCCAAGGGGCCACAGAAGTCAGATTTAGGACTTCAAGTGAACTCTTTTCTTACCGGAAATGGAATGTTACCTCTTTTCCTAGGTTAGCAGATGGCACCTAAGCTGTCCCACAGCCAGTATATGTCAGATCACACTTTCTCCCAGTCAGGTGTGCCTATTTTGTGCAGATTTAGCATCCCTAACCTGGAATAAAAAATCTGCCCACTTTGAGCTCCACCATGAATCTGTCAGTGTGAATGTACTTCTGCCAGCTTTGAGATTAGCTCTTTGAGTATATAATGTGCTAAATATGATTCATTTTCTCTCTACCTTTCTCTAAAGAACTTGGTTGAAGTCAGTATTGCCTGGGTTCCAGCCCTGGCTTCATCAATTATTGTGTAGGATGCTATTTCAAACATCAAGACAATAGCAACAGCCTACTTAGGTTGTTATAAAAATATTGGAAGTAACAGTGCTTGACAGACAAGCTTCAAAATATGTTAACTATAGGCACCCCCCCCCCCCCCCCCGAGACAGGGTTTCTCTGTATAACAGCTCTGCCTATCCTGAAACTCGATTTGTAGACCAGGCTGGCCTCGAGCTCAAACAGATCCACCTGTCTCTGCCTCCTGAGAGCTGGGATTAAAGGCGTGCGACCACCACCGCCCGGCAACTATAGGCATTCTTATTAACTTGCAGTTATTTGTAAACTCTGCCCATATAGTTGGGTGGTATTTGGCTTTTTCTGAATGTCATCAAAAGTTAATGGCAGTGCTGGGTTGTGGAGGCAGAACCAGGCGGATCTCTGTGAGTTTGAGGCCAGCCTGGTCTACAGAGCAAGATCGAGGACAGGCTCCAAAACTACATGGAGAAACCTTGTCTGGCAGCTGGGCAGGCACCTGTAGTCTCAGGCCTGGGGATGTGGAGGCTGGAGGACTAGTAATTCCAGAGTCATACATAGAGAATCGGAGGGTAGCTTGGGTGAGTATGTGAATCAGGGGTGACTCTGTCTCAAAAACATGTACAATAAATACATGTTAGTACATTTTTTCAAAGATTTATTTCTAACTATGTATTGTATGCTTGGATTCCCCCTAGAACTGGAATTATGAGCAGTTGTGAGCCTCCTGATGTGGGTGCTGGGAACTGAAATGAGGTCTTTTGCAAGCAGAGGATGTACTGTCTAATTGTTGAGCCATCTCTTCAGCCCCAATGCTGATCTTTTTTTTTTTTTTAATTTAAAATTTTTACTTCCTGGAGATAGGGCTCATTGGTTAAGAACACTCACTGCTTTTATGGGGAACTTGAATTCAGTCCCCAGCACTCACATTGGATGGCTCATAATCACCTATAACTGCAGCTTCAGGAAATCTGATGCCTTCTGGCCTCTAAGAGTATCTGCATACATATAGATATTTCTTCTTCTTCTTCTTTTTTTGTGGAGCTGAGGATCGAACCCAGGGCCTTGTGCTTGTTAGGCAAGCACTCTACCACTGAGCTAAATCCCCAAGCCACATGTAGATATTTCTTAGGTACCATTTTATTGCTGTGAAGAGATACCATAAGGTAACTTTTTTTTTTTTTTTTCCCCTGAGACAAGGTTTCTCTGTGTAGTTTTGGTGCCTGTCCTGGATCTCGCTCTGTAGACCAGGCTGGCCTCGAACTCACAGAGATCCACCTGGCTCTGCCTCCTGAGTGCTGGGATTAAAGGTGTGTACCACCATGCCGGCCCAAGGTAACTCTTATAAAATAAAGTGTTTGATTGGGGGCTTGCTTATAGTTTCAAAGGGTCCTAACCTTTGAAACCACAGGGAGTGTGGTTGTAGGCAGGTATGATGCTGGAGAAGTAGCTGAGAGCTCACATCCACATCCTGATTTACAGGCAGACAGAAAGACAACACACACATACACAGTATTCCTGGCATGGGCTTTTGAACCCCCCCCCCAGCACCACCCATGACACACCTCCTCCAACAAGACCACACCTCCTAATCCTTCCCAAAGAGTTCCACTAACTGGGAACCAAGGAGTCAAACATATGAGCCTATGGAGGCCTTCTCATTCAAACCTCCACACTTACTCAGCTGAAGATTGTATCATCTAGTAATAGCTAGCTGACTTCTTTTGTATAGATTGGGTCTGACCTTCTAGAAAGTGTGTGTGTGTGTGTGCGTGTGTGTGCGTGTGCGTGTGTGTGTGTGTGTGTACATGGGCTTGTGTTTTTCATATGTTGCCCCTTCAGAAACTGTGTGGCAGTGTGCATAGTTCTAGCTTTATGGTGAGAGGGTATGTATGTACTGTCTGGGACAAATCTTTTCCTAGTTTATATGCATTCTAGAGCTTAGTTGAACATTTGGAGTAATGTCTTCATTTATAAAACCCACCAGAACATACATGAGCAATCTCATCTCAGCCATTTACACTTTCCTCCTTTGGGGCTTTTTTCTTGCCCACTAGTCCACTTGCACTCCCAGGAGTGTTCGTTCGTTTGTTTGTTCGTTTGTTCGTTCGTTCGTTCGTTCGTTCGTTCCTTCTTTCCTTCCTTCCTTCGTTCGTTCGTTCCTTCCTTCCTTCCTTCCTTCCTTCCTTCCTTCCTTCCGTCTTTTAAGGTAGCGTCCCATGGCAGCATCCCACTCTATAGCCCTGGCTGGCCTAGAACTCACTATATAGCAAAGACCAGGCTGGACTCAGACTCAGAGATCAGTCTGTCTTTCCCTGCTGGGATTAAAGGCATGCCTATATGGTTTCCTTTTTTATTTATTTTTCGGTGCGTGTGTGTGTTTTGCCTGCATCTATGTTGTGCACCACTTTGTGTAGTGCCTGTAGAAGTCAGGAGAGGGTTTGGACCCCTTGAAACTTAGAGACAGCTGTGAGCCTCTAATTAAGTGCTGAGAACTGAATCCAGGTCCTCTGGAAGAGCAGCCAGTGCTCATGACTGCTAGGCCATCTCTCCAGCCTTCCTCTTCCTCTTCATTCACTGTCTTTATTTCAGTGTCTATCCCTGATGCAGTCCTTCGTCTTGGGACATAAGAACTTGGAATGGGTGGTCCTGAACTCACATCTGTGGCCTGGTACAAGCATGCTTTTGCTGTTTCTTCTCCTTATCTTATTTTCAGTCTGCTTTTCCTGGTGCTCTGGACTTCCTCACTGTTTCTCTAGCCCCCGTGCCTAAACTAAAAGGCCTGCCTTTCCTCAACCCCCCTAGCAGCTGCCAGGAATTTCAGCTTGCCTGTCCTATTGTTTGCTCCCAAACACTAAATACATTTTTCTTGAGCTTCAAAAACTAAATAAAAATAGTTTCCTGGGGCTGGAGAGACGGCTCAGCAGTTAAGAGCAGGCCTGCTCTTCAGAGGACCTGAGTTAGAGTCCTGACACCACACCCATATGGTGGCTCACCCCATCTGTAACTCCAGTCACACAGGATCAGCACCCTCTTCTGGCTTCTGCAGGCACCAGGAGTGAGTGTGGTATACAGACATACATGCAGGCAAAACACCTGTCTTAGTTAGGGTTTCTTTCTTTTTCTTTTTCCTTTTTTTTTTTTTTTTTCGAGACAGGGTTTCTCTGGGTAGCTTTGCGCCTTTTTCCTGGAACTCACTTGGTAGACCAGGCTGGCCTCGAACTCACAGAGATCCGCCTGCCTCTGCCTCCCAAGTGCTGGGATTAAAGGCGTGCGCCACCACTGCCCGGCAAGTTAGGGTTTCTATTACTGTGAAGAGACAGCATGACCACCTCTTATAAAGGAAAACATTTTATTGGGTGGCTTACAGTTCAGAGGTTCAGTCCATTATCATTATGGTGGGACATGGTGGCATGCAGGCAGACATGGTGCTGGAGAGGTAGCTGAGAGTCCTACATCTTGCACAGGTAACAGGAAGTGAATTGAGACACTGGGTGTTATCTTGAGCATTTGAGATCTCAAAGCCCACCTCCACAGTGACACACTTCCTCCAGCAAGACTATATGTACTCTAACAAAGTCACATCTCTTAATAGTACGACTCCCTTTGGGGGCCATTTTCTTTCAAACCACAGCAGCTATACACATAAAATAAACCATTAAAAAAATAGGTTTTGTTTTTTTTTTTTCCTTTGCTCCAAGTAGATTGTAGTTTTTAAGACATTTGGGTAATCTGATTATTTTTTTTTAATATACTTAAAACAATTTCTGGATGGAGTTCCCGTTTTTAATTCCTTTAATTTTTTTTTCATTTACAGCTGAATTTGTGATCAGTCTTGCTGAGAAAAATACCACCTTTGATACTTTTAAGGCTTCCCTGGTCAAAAATGGTGCAGAATTCACAGTATGTATATCTGAAGATTTTTTTTTTCTTTTTGTTTTGATATTGCTACTGGATTTATATTTTGATAGGACTAAAGGATTTTCAAGTAGGAAGGAGACAGTTTGTACATACCAATTAAATAAGCCATCAAATGTGTAATGTACCATACTGGTGAGAGAGCCAGATTTCCAATGATGCTTTCCTAGGAGAATTTCCATCATTAAGTCTCTGAGGATGTTTACATTCTTGTTCTGTGAATCAGGAAGTCAGGAACAAGAGTCTAGGTTTTGGAGGCAGTTTTAAAAGATGGGAAATAAAATGGTCCCTGGGCATGGTCTAAGCCAATGATTCTCAACCTCCCTAATTCTGTGATCCTTTAATACAGTTCCTCATGTTGTAGTGACTCCCCCAGCCATAAAATTATTTTCATTGCTACTTTATAACCATAATATTGCTACTGCTATGAATTGCAATATAAATATCTGTGTTTTCTGATGGTCTTAGGTGACCCCTGTGAAGGGGCTGTTTGATCCCAAAGGGGTTGCACCCCCAGGTTGAGAACCACCGGTTTAAGTTATTACCGTAGCTTCCCAGGGTGGCCTTCCATGCTTTCTTGCTTTAGCCAGCTCAGTTCAAGTGCATGAGCACACTTCCCTGCAGCACATCCTTTGCCTTCCTTGTAAGATTCAGTCACTGATCCAGAGCTGACTTGGTCTGTCTTGTACTTCTTTTCTTCAAAGGATTCTCTTATTAGCAACCTGTTGCGTCTTATACAGACCATGCGTCCTCCAGCAAAGCCTTCTACTAGCAAAGGTAAGCAGCGCTCCCAGCTGAGCTGAGTCTCCAGAAGGGTCTGGATGGTGACCACCCTGTAAACTGCACCTTGCTTTCAGCTGTTGCTAAGCAAAGGAATGCTCTAGTTAGATTCTGAGACATTCAGTTGAGGACTGACCTGCTCCCTCCCTTCCTTCATGGGCACAGAGCTTGTTGAGGCTTTTATAGCCTTAGAGTCAGATAATTAAATTGTTTCTAGTAGTTATGTGATTAATATGTAGCAAAATACTATTTGGTTTTCACTTGATACAACTCTAAAGTTGAAGTTATTTTATTAACCCGGTAATAATATTAATATATCTTTTTTTAACCCTTTCATGCTCCTTAATGAACTAAGATCCAGTTGTTAAACCCAAAACTGAAAAGGAGAAGCTGAAGGAACTCTTCCCTGTCCTTTGCCAGCCAGACAACCCTTCAGTTCGGGTACGGATGCTATCTGGGGAATGTCTGTCCTCGTGTGTGCTTTGTCCATTCTCATCTCCTTAGTGACTGTATGAATTTTAATTTTGTCCATTGTATGATGTTTTTCCAAGAATGGTACTCAAGGGCAATGAGCTTGGGGGCTCGGGGAAGCAGTGGTGAGGGATATGAAATGACTTAAGATTCTGGCCAAGATGCCCAGGGTATAAAATTAGAATTACATATTAAAAGATGTAGTTATTGGAATGTTTTCATTTGTAAAAATTTCGGTGGGGATTTAGCTCAGTGGTAGAGCACTTGCTACCAAGCGCAAGGCCCTGGGTTCAATCCTCACTCAGCTCAAACAAAAAATTTTCATTTTAGGCTAGATGTGCTGGTGAATCCCTTTAATTCTAGTATTTGGGAGGCAGAGGCAGGTGGATCTCTGAGTCCAAAGGTAGCCTGGTTTACATATCAAGTTCCAGGACAGCCAGGGCTACCTAAAGAGATTGTTTCAAAAAAAAAAAAAAAAAAAAAAGTCCATTTTAGAAAGAATTTACTGAGTACCTGTTAATCTCAGAGATTTGAGGAGAAAGACCACGACCTAAATCATGGCCAAATTAATTAAAGCAATCCTTTTAATTGGTGTACATGGGCTGCCTGTCCCTAAGGCAAAATTCAAGAGATCAGCATTGGACATGGAGAAGATAAGGTTTTATAGTTCATGGGTTGGGGGTTTCCAAATGGGGGATTTGGCAGGCAAATAGATGGGGTTACAGAAGCAGAACATAACAAGGTGGTCATAACAACTCCCTGAAACAAAGGTACTGTTGCAAGGTAGTCATAACAGTTTTTTGAAACAAAGACATGTTTGGCATTCCTGGAACAGGCAGTACAGAACCATTTGTAGTTAAGGTTACAGGTGGGACGTAACCCAGTCCTTGAGAAATAGATTTAATCATAAACAGGAATGAACCTGGTTTGTCTTTACTATAAGATGGCTTTCAAGCCCAAGATGGAGGCAGGCTGGTTCATCATATCTGCTGTGTGTGAAGCACTACTCTTAAGTACCAGGTTAAGTAACAATAAAGAGAACAGATAAGATTTTCTGTCCTTTTGCAAATTATATGCTATTTTTGGGAGGGAGAATAGGAAATTAGCATGTAAGTAGCTTGCCTAGTGGGAAAGAGATGGGCAGTAAACAAATGGGTGTCAGTGTACCCTAATATCTACAGGGGGTTGGTTCCAGAACTCCCAGGCACCAAGATCTGATAACTCAAGTTCTTCAGGCATATATTTGCATATAGCATACATGCATCCTCTCACATGCTTTACATCATTGCCAGATTACCCAGTACAGTGGAAGCACTATGTAAGTAGTTGCTGGGCCATATTGCTTAGGGGGTCAAGGAAACCTGTAAATACACAATTGACTAAGTCCAGGATGTTGTCGGTACGGAGGGTCAATAGTGTGTGTCACAGCAGAGAGCAGTAAGAACTATGGAAAGTAATGAAACGGGGAAGCGAGGAAGGGAACGCAGGGAGACTGTTGATTTTTAAAGTTCTGATGTCTGGAGCCGGAGAGATGACTCAGTGGGTAAAGGTGCTCCCCACCACACCTGACACCCCGAGTTTGATCCCAGGGTAAAGGTGCTTGCCACCACACCTGACACCCCGAGTTTGATCCCAGGGCCCACATCATGTGGGAAGGAGAGAACTGACCTCCGCAGGTTCGTGATGTGACAGTGGGCCGAGTTTTTTCTTCTCATTACTTCGTTGGTCTCTGACCTTGCAGACCATGTTGGATGAGGAAGACGTGAAAGTCGCTGTGGATGTTTTGAAAGAGCTGGAAGCTTTAATGCCCAGTGCAGCAGGCCAAGAGAAACAAAGAGACACTGAACACAGGTATAGCCTTGTGTCCCTGTCCTGTTCGTTTGTATACTATGACAGTTGGAGTTCATGGACCTATTAAGCAAACCCCGGGACGAGTGTGTGGATTCTTGACTGGCTGTGTACTAGATTGGGTTTTCATTGTTCCATGCCACAAAGGTATTCCGAAGTTAGAAATGGGAGCTGAGGGAGGCCAACTCTGCCTGTGGCCTGAGTTTACTGGCCTGTGGGGGTGTGGTGGTCGTGAAACTCCCCTCCAGTTCAGCAGTTAGAGGGCCGAGCTTACACATAGTGGCACTGTGCTGGGTGCTTGGGGATGCAGAGATGAAACTGGGTTGATTTATTTTTCAAACAGGTACTTGTTGATTTATTAGGGACAGGACAAAGAAGAAGAAGAGGAGTCGGAGCCGAGACCGCGACAGAGACCGGGACAGGGACCGAGACAGGGACCGAGAGCGAGATAGAGACCGAGACAGAGACAGAGAGCGAGATAGAGACAGAGACCATAAGCGGAGACATCGATCCCGCTCCCGGTCACATTCCAGGACCCGGGAGAGGACTAAGGGGAAGTCAAGATATCGGTCCAGGAGCAGAAGTCAGAGTCCCTTCAAAGATCGAAAGGATCGGGAAAAGTATGGGGAGAGGAATCTGGACAGATGGCGGGATAAGCATGTGGACCGCCCTCCCCCTGAAGAGCCTGCCATTGGGGACATCTACAATGGCAAAGTGACCAGCATCATGCAGTTTGGGTGCTTTGTGCAGCTGGAGGGCCTAAGGTAACGGTTGGGTACTCTTTCATGTCAGTGATGGCAAAACGTCTCTTACTGCTTTGTGTTTGTATTCTAAGAAACTGTGAACTGTTACACTTTAGTCATTCAGGTATTCAGGGGTTCTTGCAAAGTTTTACTTTTTGTTATTTTTTAAAATATATTTTATTTTTGAGATAGAGTCTATCTGCCCTAGCTGACTTAGAATTCTCTATGTAGACCAGGCTGTCCTCGAACTCACAGAGATCCACCTGTCTCTGCCTCCCAGTTGCTGGGATTAGAGGTGTGTGCCACAGTGTCCAGCCTTTTTGTTGATTTTGGGGTTGTGTTTTTTTGTGGTGCTGTGCTTTGAACTTAGGGCCTTGAGTATACTAGGCAAGTTCCCTGCCACATTCTTAGCCTTAGATTCTTTGTTGATTTTGAAATGTCCCAGAGCTTTTATCCCTTCCTCTGAGCTCGGGAGATCTGCCCTCTGCTGGTTGTGACAGTGGAGACTTGATGTCTCCTTCCCTCTCAGTCAGTGTCCTCTTCTGGAGAGTTGTAATGCTAACACTGTTTTATTGTTTGACCAGCTTCTTGGTGCTGCTTTGTGAGCTTAAGCCCCTTCCTCCTTTCCTTCCTTCCTTCCTTCCTTCCTCTTCTTTCCTTCCTTCCTTCCTTCCTTCCTTCCTTCCTTCCTTCCTTCCTCCTCTTTCCTTCCTTCCTTCCTTCCTTCCTTCCTTCCTTCCTTCCTTCCTTCCTTCCTTCCTTCCTTCCTTCCTTTCTTATTTGTGTGTTATATGCATGTGTGCATGTTCATGTGTGAAGGTGTGTGTGCCTGTATATGAGGGTACACACGGAAGCCATGTGTTGATGTTGGATGTCTTCCACAGTTGCACTCTGTTTATTTGTTTGTTTTGGTTTTTGGAGACAGTTTCTCTGTAGCCTTGGCTATCCTGAAAGGATATCCCTGTAGACCAGGCTGACCTTGAACTTGAGATCCTCTGGCCTCTGCCTCTTGAGAGATGGTATTAAAGGTGTGTACCACCACACCCAGCTTTTACCTTAGCTTTTGAGACAGGGTCTCTCACCACTCCTGGGGTGCTGATTAGGCTAGCCTGGTCTGCCAGCAAGCACTGGGGTCCTCCTGTTGCTGCCTCCCCGTGCTGGGGTTACAGGCATGCACTGTGGCGTCTGTTCTCTTCTTTTGCTTTTGAGACAGTGTGTCATGTAGTCCTGGCTACCCTGGAACTCACAGCGATCCTCTGCTGGGTTGAACGGCATGTGTTACCGCACCGGTCTGGCTTTGTTATGTGGTGCTGGGTCCAGACTCAGGTCCTCACGATTGTGCCGTGGGCACTTCACCTGCCGGGCCAGCTCCCTTGTTTTTAGACAGAGTCCCACCGTTGTAAACAGTGCATGGAGCCTCAGACTTGCTGTGCAGCCCAGCTGGACTGCAGTTCACCATCTTCCCACCTTGCCTCCTAGGGCAAAGGTCTCAGTCTGTGAAGACTGTTTTGTGCAGTCCCAGCAGGAGTAGAAGTCATTAGGGGAAAGGTTCCTTTTGGCACATTCCAGAAGTGTCTGACTTTCTCTCAGGAAGCGGTGGGAAGGCCTGGTGCACATCTCTGAGCTCCGACGGGAAGGCCGAGTGGCCAATGTGGCTGATGTTGTGAGCAAAGGCCAGAGGGTGAAGGTCAAAGTACTGTCCTTCACTGGGACCAAGACCAGCCTGAGCATGAAGGTGGGTGATGTCTAGTCTGTTTCCACAGCCGATGGCCTAGGGTGTGTTGAGACAGCACATGAACAGCACCCTTGTTATTGTGCCCTAGGATGTGGATCAAGAATCAGGAGAGGATCTAAACCCAAACCGACGCCGAAATCTTGTTGGGGAGACCAACGAGGAGACGTCACTGCGGAACCCTGACAGACCCACCCACCTCTCCCTCGTCAGTGCGCCTGAGGTAGAGGATGACTCGCTGGAGCGCAAGCGACTCACCCGGATCTCTGACCCGGAGAAGTGGGAGATCAAACAGGTGGGGCTCAGAGGCGTTCAGCATGTAGCACGGTGGGTAGGAGTGTGGGCCTAGACTAGCAGCCTGTGGTGGCTTCTGTCCACTTAGTAGTTGTGTGAGCCAAGTTATTGCACCTAGTACCCTCAGTGCCCTTAATCTGTCCACCAGGGCCAGTGGTGGCAGTGTGGGATCAGCAAAGTGAACAGAGTTGAAACTTAGTGCTACCTAGCCTGTGCAGATTGTAATTTTGACTTCGTTGTTATTTTCCTCGTTCTCGTGAGCTTTAGAACGATGGTGTGTCAAGCCCCGTGTAACACTAGCTCAGCAAAGACAGTATTTCATAGTTCCTGCCCTTAGGGAACTCACTGTCCAGTGGAGGAGAGACAGTGTCAGACATGAAACTGTAGGGCTACGTGCCACGTGATCAGGGTGTGCTGGGTGCTGTGGCAATAAGGGAAGGCCTGGTAACCCTTCCTGGGGACGATACCCCCAGCCCATGCCTTAGGACCATGTTGTGCTGTTCCCTGGGGATGGGATGTGTGTCTCTTTCTTGACCTGACATGCTGGGTTCCAGGAGAAGACAGATTGGTTTCCTTGTGTGAGATCCCTGGAGTTAGCACTGGGACAGAGTCTTGCTCCTAGTGCAGATCTTAGTTACAGATGCCGCCTTCTGCTCTTCACTAGATGATTGCTGCCAACGTGCTTTCCAAGGAAGAGTTTCCAGACTTCGATGAAGAGACCGGCATTCTCCCCAAGGTGGATGATGAAGAAGGTAGTCAGTCTGCCGCTTGCATTAGCTGGAGGCGGGCCTGGGAGGAGGATTGTCAAATCTGTCACTGGAGTGGGCTGTTTGTAGTTTAACTGAGTGGGTATTCGTCACTTGTTTCCTGGGGCTCACCACTCACCTCTGGATAGACAGAAGCCCATGTTTAGATAACCAGTATACCTGTGGAATTCATTCTACTTTGTTTGGATCCAGTACCTTTTTTAAAAAATATTTTTGAAAAGATTTAAGAAATTTTGTTATTTATTATTTTGAGGCAGAGTCTTTCTATTGTGTAGCTCTGGCTGTTGTAGAACTTGATAGGTAGATCAGGCTGGCCTTGAACCCACGAAGATCCACCTGCCACCTGCTGAGACTAGAGGTGCAGTGTTTGAGGAGGCCAGCAGAGGGCCAGAAATCAGATTTCCTGAAACTGGAGTTACAGTGTTGTGGGTTGCCATGCGGTGCTGGAATCGAACCTGTATATCTATTTCTCTGCAAGAGAAACAAGTGCTCTTAACTGCCGAGCCACTCTCCAGCCCCTCAGTGTTTATCTAGGTTGACACTTGAGTTACAGTTCGTTTGGTTCATTGCCTTGGAGTAATTTGCATATAAATTTGTTATTCAGACATTTTACTTTTTTTTTTTTGCATGGGATCTCATTATGTAGTCTAGGCTAGACTGGACTCTTTTTTGTGTGGATTTTTTTTAATATGTGTGTGTGTGTGTGTGTGGTTTTTTGTTTGTTTGTTTATTTTCTTTTGTTTGTTTGTTTTTGTTTTTCGAGACAGGGTTTCTCTGTGTAGCTTTGCGCTTTTCCTGGATCTCGCTTGGTAGACCAGGCTGGCCTCGAACTCACAAAGATCCGCTTGCCTCTGTCTCCCAAGTGCTGGGATTACAGGCATGCGCCACCACCGCCCGGTGTATGGGCGTTTTTGTTTTTTTGAGCTGAGGACCGAACCCAGGGCCTTGCGTTTGCTAGGCAAGCGCTCTACCACTGAGCTAAATCCCCAACTGTTTTTTTTGTGGCAGGGTTTCACTGTGTAGTCCTTTGTAGCCCAGGCTGGCCTCAAACTCAGAGTTCCACCAGGTGCTGGGGATAAAAGGCGTGCGCCTCCACTGCCTGGCGACTTGGGACTCTTGATCCTCCTGTTTCAGCCCCTCTAGTGCTGAGATTACAGCCATGTGCCAGAATACCCAACTTTTCTACTTTACTTTAGATGCATATATACATTTAGTTTCTAGGATTGTGTGTGATTGTGTGTGTTGTGGTTGTTATTATGTGCACTGATATTTTGCCAGCATGCATGTCTGTGTGAGATTGTCAGATCCTGGAGTTACAGACAGGTGTGAGCTGCCCTGGGAACTGAACCCAGGTCCTCTGGAAGAGCAGTTAGTGCTCTTAACTGCTGAGCCATCTCTCTACCCCTATCTATTTATTTATTTATTTATGACTTGAGGATCGAACCCAGGGCCTTGTGCTTGCTAGGCAAGCACTCTACCACTGCTAAACCCCCAACCCCTGTTTGTTTTTTTGAGAAATAGTTTCATGTAGCCCAGGCTGGCCTGTAATTCACTATGTGGCCAAGTATGACCTTCAACTGCTGATCCTCCTGCTTCTGCTTTCGAGTGCTGGGATTTATAGGCGTATGCTACCACGCCTGGCTTTTCATCTTCATATACTTTTTTCTTGGTGGTCCTAGGGATGGATTTGGCCTTGCATACATGCAGGTACTATCACTGAGCTACAGCTGCTTTTTTTTTTTTTTTTTTTTTTAAAGATTTATTTATTCATTATGTACACAGAAGAGGGCGCCAGATCTTATGACAGATGGTTGTGAGCCACCAGGTGGTTGCTGGGAATTGAACTCAGGACTTCTGGAAGAGCAGTCAGTGTTCTTAACCTCTGAGCTATCTCTGCAGCCCCTACAGCCGCTTTTTATCTTTATGAGTAAGATTATTATGAGGTTCCTAAATTGGCCTGTTAGTGCATGTGTAAGACCTTTTATTTTTAAATATGTAGAAAAGGTAGATCGTGATGGTGCACAGTTGTTACCTTAGTAGTCAAGGCTGAGGCAGGACCATTACAGGTTTGAGGCCAGCCTGGGCTACTTGGTGAGACTGTCTCTGAAATAGGAAAAGAAATTGTTCTATAATGAAGTTGGGTGGCAAATGTCTTAATACCATCTAGACTATCAGTACAGTATTCTCTCACCGGCTTGGCTTCTTTGGAAAGCAGTTCTAACCAGTTCTTGGACTGGAGCTGCGGGGCCTGGAGGTAGAATTTCACTTGTACTGACTGACACCTTTTTCACCTGGGAAGCTAAATTAAGTTCCAAAAAAAAAAAAAAAAAAGAAAAGACATTTGCTTATTTGTTTTGTGTGCACGTGTATGTATATATGTATTTGTGTATGCACATACATGTGTGCCGTGGCCCATATGTGGAAGACAGACAGAACATCTTGCTATAGTTGGTTTGTCCTTTTACCATGTGGGTTCCTGGGGATCAAACTCAGAACACCAAGTGACATTACACATGGAGTTGTCCTGCCAGGCTAGGGGAGCTATTTTTGTGTATGAATGTGTGTGTGCAAGCTTGTGTGCATTCATTCGTGTGTTTTGGTTGTTGTTGTTGGTTGTTTTTTTTTTTATGTGCATTGATATTTTGCCTGCATGTATGTCTGTGTGAGGGTGTCAGATCTTGGAGTTACAGTTGTGAGCTGCCATGTAGGTACTGGGAATTGAACCCAGGTCCTCTGGAAGAGCAGCCAGTGCTCTTAACCACTGAGCCATCTCCCCAGCCCTGAATTGTTTTAATGAAACTAACTGGTCATTTCTGTCTTATTTATGGCTGATGTTTGGGTGGACTTCTAGATGAAGATCTTGAAATTGAGCTGGTTGAGGAGGAGCCTCCATTCCTGAGAGGGCACACCAAGCAAAGCATGGACATGAGCCCCATCAAGATTGTTAAGGTAAGAAGAATGGGCTTTTCACCTGGAAACACCCCAGCTTGTTTCCGTGATAGTGCCAGCATAAGCAGGACTCAGGCTGTCTGAGTGGTACCCAGGGTCTCCATCTCGTATATGGAGAGGGCTGGGCTCTGTTGCTTTCCTGTCTCACCTTCGTCTGCTTACATTACCGTATTTTGAGAGAAAGCAGAGGTAAATAGAAGAGCTTACTCTGTCATGTTGCTTTGTTGAGGACTTAGGGCTTGCATCTTTGGTGTGCTGGAGGGCAGAGCTGCAAGAATACAAACCAGAATCCTCAAACATTTTGGTGTGGGAAAAGATTATCTGGAAGGTCTGCCAGCACAGCAAGCCCATATAATGCTCCTAACGGTGGTTTGTTTGGTTGTTCTTTGAGAAAAGGCCTTAACTATGTAGCCCAGGTTGGTCTGGAACTTTCAGATCTCTACTTGCCTCTGCCTCCCAAGTGTAGGATTATAGATGTGAGCCCACATCCAGCTGTGATCCATTATTACAGTCTGTCAGAGGTCTCGGCTGCTTGCATTGTTAGTGATTGGGAGTTCACTAACCTGTAAGGAAGCATGTGATGAATCTGATCATTAATTCTGTTTGAAACACTCATTGGTCTGAATTTTAGTTCTTAGGGTTATACTGAAAATTTTTCCACCTCCCCCATCCCACCCCCCCATGCCTCCCTCCCATGTTTGCATGTATGCACATTTATGTGTGTGAGTACAGGCATGTGGCTGTATTACAGTTCACATATGGAAATTTAATGACAACTTGAGGCAATAGTCCTTATCTTCCACCTTGTTTTTAATGAGTACACCAGGCTAGCTGACCCTTGAACTTTGGGATTTCATTGTAGAAATGCTAGGATTGCAAAGATATACACTGCTATGCCTGGTTTGTGTGGGCCCTGGAGATCTGAACTCAGATGCTCACACTTGTGGGGCCTGTGTTTTACTCCCTGAGACATCTCCCCAGTATTCCTCTCTTTTTTCATGGATTTTCTTTTGTTTTTGAGTCAAGGTCTCACTACATAACCTTGGCTAGCTTGGTACTCATTATGTAGCCAAGGATGGCCACAAACTCCCAGGATACTCCTCCTCAGCCTCTGGAGTTCTAGGATCATAGCTGTCTACACAGTACCTTGTTCCCGACTGTTCTTCTGTCCTTTATACATTTAAAAGTAGCATTGTCCCTCATTCCCTAAGGGTCCTCCTCCTCAAGCTAAACATTCTTTCACTGACTTTTAATTTTATTTGTATGTGTTACAGATGATCCATTTCTTTCATGTAGCCTGAGACATTGATGTGAACTTTATTCCTTCTCCCGATTTGAAATGTCCGTAGTTCAACCATCTGCCCTTTCCTCTATTCTTAGGCAGAGTCTCAGTCATGTTGCCTTGGTTGGTCTGAAACGCCCTATGTAAACCAATCTGCCCTCAAACTCAGAGATCTACCTGCCTCTGTCTCCCAAGTGCTGGGGTTAAAGGTGAAGAGCACCGGGCTGAGCTAACCACCCACTTTTTCCTAGGTGCTCAGTGCACAAACACACTCCTTCTTCCTCTGTTGCTTTAGAACCCAGATGGCTCACTCTCCCAAGCAGCCATGATGCAGAGTGCCCTGGCCAAGGAAAGGCGGGAACTGAAGCAGGCCCAGAGGGAAGCTGAGATGGACTCTATACCCATGGGACTCAACAAACACTGGGTTGATCCCCTGCCTGATGGTAAGGCTCTGGAGTGTGGACCTCTTTTAAAAATAAATCGGAGGCTTTGTCTATATATAAAACAATTGGTACTGCAGACACAGAGTGAAAGGTTAGCCTCGGTTTCTCTTTTACATTGGAGCCTAGTCTTAGATCATCATCTATTTGTTTGTTTGTTTGTTTGTTTGTTTATTCATTTTTGTGGCTTTTCGAGACAGTGTTTCTCCCTGGATCTAACTCTGTAGACCAGGCTGGCCTCAAACTCACAGAGATCCACCTGGCTCTGCCTCCCAGTGCTGGGATTAAAGGCGTGCGCCACCACTGCCCGTCCCTGCTTTAGTTTTTAAACAGTTGTTTAAAATAGGTGTTTCAGTGACCTTGGTCACATCATCAGGCTGAGTTTTTCTTCTTAAAACTTTTATTCTAAGATAGTGCAGTGTAAAGGCTGGAGATGTAGCTCAGTGTTAGGCTGTTTGCCTAGCGTGCATGAAGCTCTAGGATCAATTCCCAGCACTGGGGGAAGAAAGAGTATAATATGACATAGATGAGGTTGCCCATGCTTACAATCCCAGCACTTGGGAGGCAGAGGTAGGGGATCTCTCTTGAGTTCTACAGCCTGGTCTACAGAGCAAGCAAGTTCCAGGACAGACAGGGCTACACAGAAAAACTCGGGGGGGGGGGGGGGGGGTGGCAGTTCCAAAGCCAACTTCAGCTACCTTGGGACAATCTGGGCTGTATTTGATCCAGTCTCAAAAACAACAGAGAACCAAAACATAGTATAGTATTTTATGTATATGTGTGTTTGAATGTATATACGCATGCCATGTGCATACAGGTGCCCTTGGAGGCCAGAAGGGGGCAACAGATCTCCTGGAATTAGAGTTACAGGCAGTTATAAGCACCTAATATGGGTGCCAGGGGTTGAACTTGGGTCTTCTACAAGAGCAGTGAATGCTCCTGATGTCTGAGCAGCCATCTTTGCAGCCCCTGTTTTGTTTTGTTTTGTGTATAGGTGTTGTGCCTGAATGTTATCTCTGTGCACCTTGTGTGTGCCTGGTGCCCCTGGAGGTCAGAAGAAGGCTTTGGATCCACTTAGACTAGAGTTACAGATGATTGTGAGCCACCAGATGGGTGCTGGAAGCCCAACTTGGGTCTTCTGCAATAGCAGTCAGTGCCCCTAACCACTGCCTATCTCTCCAGCCCTGAGTTTCATTGTGTAGTTCTGGCTGGCTTTAAACTTACTGCGTAGCTCAGGCTAGCCCTAGATTTGCAACAGTCCTCCTGCTTTAGCCTTCTTTGTATTGGGATTGCAGGTTTGAGCTGCCATGACTGGCTAGAACCTGATCTTTTATAGGGTTTTGTAGAGTATGTGAAGGCAAGGGAATAGTAGCCTGTGGTAACAGCTTTGCAGTAGACTAAACTTGAGGAAGTCTGTGTGGATGCACTAGTGTGTTGTTCTGCTGGCAAGGGATGAAGCAGGATTGGCAGGCCAGGGCTTTGTAGATGGTATTAGGTATCTGGGCTAATCCTAAGTGCATCATAGAATATAAAAGTGTTGAATTCCTAAAAAATCATCAAAGGGCTCTGCAGGAGGAGTTGGAGAGGGCAGGAGCAGATGCTTCAGGTGGAGTAGCCAGCTTTTATGGTAGTGAGAGGAGAGGATGATGGCCTGAACATGGTGCTGTCAGAGAAGAGGAATGTATCTGAGAAGCATAGCTTGTTGAACAGGCATGGGGAAGTAGGAGTGGCCACATAGCTCCAGGTCTGATGGGAGCCCCGAGTGAGTGATGGTACCTTTGGGATAAGAGACTCACGAGAAACAGGTTTGTGGGGAAAGTGTGATGGACTTGTGTCTCAGGTAGCCAGAAGACACCTCAGTTGAGGATCAGGAATGCTGGGAAGAGGGATCTGTGCTGTATAGACAGAATTTGGGGGCATTATGTTAGCTTAGACAACAGTTTAGATGGATAGAACAGGTGGGTTAGCGTTAAAGGGCTAGAAATATTCTTCTATTTTTCTTTTCATAATAAAAAAAACCTTCTAGAGCCAGGGCGATGTAAAGTGTTTGCCTTGCCAGTACTTGGACTTAGTTCAAGCCCTGGAGCCATGTTAATGAAGCCGGGCATGGTGGTGTGTGCTTGTAATCTCAGCACTAGGCAGGCAGAGACGGGTGACTCGTGAGACTTCTGGCCTTTGGTACCCTCTAGTAAAAGACTCCCGTGGCACTCCTTTGGCTTCTTTCAGAGCTCACTGATCTGCTTTTTTTTTTTTTTTTTTTTTTTTGGTTTTGTTTTTGTTTTCCTTTAAGACAGGGTTTCTCTGTGTAGCTTTGGAGCCTTTCCTGGAACTCACTCTGTAGACCAGGCTGGCCTCGAATCCACAGAGATCCGCCTGGCTCTGCCTCCTGAGTACTGGGATTAAACACGTTTGCAACCACCGCCTGGCTGCATATGTGGTGTTTTAAGAGGGGGTCTTACTATGTGGCCATGTCTCAAACTTACATATATATGAATTTAAATGTTTATTTTTATTATTTTAAGTTATGTGTCTGTGTGTGGGTCTGAACCCACAGAGCTAGAGGTGCTGGACCCCCCTGGTGTTGGTTACAGGTGGTTGTGACCACCCACAATGAGCCATCTCTCCTGCCCCTGAGACTGGAATATATTTTTATGGGTGTTTTGCCATCAAATTTATAACATTTTTGCATTTTTGAGAGAGTGCCCAGAATTTTCTTTATCTTGCTTATTCTTTCACTCTCAGTTCAAGCTACAAATTTTGGGGTTAACCTTGAAAACATTAAAGCAGGTGAAAGCCCCCAAGACACCACACACTGTATGACCTCCAGCCCGAGAGAGCAGGTAGTGGTGTGAAGGGAAGGCGAAAGGGGGCAGAGGTTTCTCTGGGAGTGCTGGAATGTAAAGTTGTTGGTGATGGGTCACAGCTTTGGGATATTAGAAAGCCTTGAGCTAGCTCTTGGAAAGAACGCATGTAGCAGTAGCTTGAGGCCAGCACTCAAGTTTGCTTTCCTTTCCAGCGGAGGGCAGGCAGATCGCTGCCAACATGAGGGGCATTGGGATGATGCCCAACGACATTCCTGAGTGGAAGAAGCATGCCTTTGGGGGCAACAAAGCGTCTTATGGGAAGAAGACCCAGATGTCAATCCTTGAGCAAAGGGAGAGCCTGCCCATCTACAAACTGAAGGAGCAGCTGGTGCAGGTGTGGTGTGGTGTTTCTAGGTGGGCTGTATGTTGGGGTGCTGGAGCTTGAATCTGGCCAAGCACTGTTCTGCTAAGCTACAACCCCAGTCTCCTCATTGTGTGTGTGTGTGTGTGTGTGTGTGTGTGTGTGTGTGTGTGTGTGTGTGTGCGTGTGTGTGTGTGTGTGTGTGTGTGTGTGTGTGTTCTTATGTATGTGTGTGTATGATGTAGGGGCTGGGCACATGCCTGAAGGCATGTGTGGGGGTCAGAGGACATTTTGTAGGTTGGATTTCTCCTACCTTTAACATTGGTTCAAACTCAAGCTTGTGTCAAAGAGCCATAAGCCACCAAGCTGTCTCACAGGCTCCTTATTTTATTTTTTTAGGCATGGCTTCATTCTAGCTGGCACAGGCGGACCAGAAACTCTTTCTGTATCCCAGGCTAGTCTTGAAATAATGATGATCCATCTTCTTACCTCAGCCTTCCCAATGCTATGATTACAGGTGTGAACCACCACACCTGCCTTTGAAATATTTTTTTAAAGATGGGCTTTCATGTATTTTCCATCTGGCCTCAAACTTTCTGAGGATGACTTTGAACTACTGATATTCCTGCCTTAGTTCTGGAATTATGGGCATGTACCACCACATAGTACTAGGGATCAAGCTGGTAAACATTCTCCCAGTCCTTCCTTGTGATTTTTTTTGAGACATCTTCTCATACCATATCCCATGCTGACCTAAAACCTACTGTATAGCCTAGGTTGGCCTCAAACACAAAAGAATTCTTCCTTCCTGCCTGGTGTTTTGCCTGCCTGTATGTCTCTGTATGGTGTGCATGCCTGTTGCCTGCAGAAGTCAGAAAAGGGCACTGGGACTACTGATGTGCCATGTGGCTGCCGGGAATCAAACTCAGGTCCTTTACAAGCAGCCAATACTCTTAATGGCTGAGCCATCTCTCTGGCCCCTGTGGCTGATTTTAGTAACTGTTTATATTGTGCTGCTTTCAGGCTGTGCATGACAATCAGATCCTAATTGTAATTGGAGAGACAGGATCTGGGAAGACCACACAGATCACCCAGTACCTGGCAGAGGCAGGCTACACTTCAAGGGGCAAGATCGGGTGTACCCAGCCCAGAAGAGTGGCAGCCATGTCCGTGGCCAAAAGAGTATCAGAGGAGTTTGGTTGTTGTCTTGGTCAGGAGGTAAGTGGTTGGAGAGGCTGCTGGGTGAATTCCAGAAGAAAAACAGAAAGGCCCAGATACCAATCTATAAAATGAGAATATTAGTGTGTTTTTAGATTTCTCCCAAAGGAGAGAAGTTTTCATTGTCATCAGGTTATTCAGGGTCAAGTTCAGGGCAGGGCAGTCTTTGCTAGAGGAAACCACTGTGAACTTGGTTAATTTCCTCTCTACTAGGAATATGAGGTCCAGTCTGATGATTTCACAGAGGGACTCCATTCTTAGGTTATCTTCTTCTGTCCTGTGTAGGTGGGCTACACCATTCGATTTGAGGATTGCACCAGCCCAGAAACAGTCATCAAGTATATGACAGACGGCATGCTGCTGAGAGAGTGCCTGATTGACCCTGACCTCACTCAGTATGCCATCATCATGTTAGACGAGGCACACGAGAGGACCATTCACACAGACGTACTCTTTGGATTGTTGAAAAAGGTAAGTAGGTAAACCCTGGTTTCTGGGAGTAGGATTTGAGTGCCGTGTGACGTTTTGCACGGTCTTTTTTAGTAAGCCACCTAACATTTCCCTTTAGACAGTGCAAAAGCGACAAGACATGAAGCTGATTGTGACCTCAGCCACCTTGGATGCAGTGAAGTTTTCTCAGTACTTCTATGAAGCACCCATCTTCACCATCCCCGGTCGAACCTATCCAGTGGAAATTCTGTACACAAAGGAGCCTGAGACCGACTATTTGGATGCCAGCCTGATTACTGTCATGCAGATCCATTTAACAGAGCCACCAGGTGAGGGAGTGGAAGGCTTTTGTCTTAGGCCAAAAATCCTCCTGTGAGCTAGTCTTGTGAAAAACATTTTTTTTTTTTTTTTATTTAATTTTTTTTATCTTGTGTGCATTGGTGCTTTGCCTGCATGTATGTCTGAAAGAGGGTTTTGGATCTTGGAGTTACGGACAGTTGTGAACTGCCATGTGGTTGCTGGGATTTGAACCCAGGATCTCTGGAAGAGCGGTCAGTGCTCTTAACCGCTGAGCCACCTCTCCAGCCCTGAGAAACACATCATAAATATAGTTCTCTTAGTAAGTCTCAGGCATGCATATTTGGAATGGTGGTGGAAATGTTAAAAAGATGATACAAGGTTTACATGCACTTAATTAAATGTAGATGGGTGATAACCTCTTGGTTTATTTATTATGTATACAGTGTTGTGCATGTCTGCCTGCAGGCCAGAAGAGGGAGCCAGATCTCATTACAGATGGTTGTGAGCCACCATGTGGGTGCTGGGAATTGAACTCAGGACCTCTGGAAGAACAGGCAGTGCTCTTAACCTCTGAGCCATCTCCCCAGCCCCCCCCCCCCCCCCCTTTTTTTTTTAATTGAGACAGGGTTTTTCTTCGTAGCCTTCTTGGTTTTTAGAGTTCATAGTGTGAGTGTGTACTTTCTGTCTGTACAGCAGCGATGCTGTTGGTGTCGCTGTGGCCGTTCACACACAGGTGGAGTCTGGTGGTTTGTACCTGTGGGTCCAGCTATCAAGAGCTAAAACAGGAGGATTGCTTGAGCTAGAGGCTTGGGGCCAGCCTGGACAACATGCTTCAACTCTAGTTCAGAATAAAACAGAGCCAAGCCCACTTGCAGGCTCGTAATCCCAGCTAGCCAGCTATGCAGAGAGATCTCAAATTCAAGGTCTGCCTGGACAACTGAGTGAGACCTTGTCTCAAAACTTTTAAAAGTGAGAAGAGGGCGGGAATGTGGCTCAGTGGCAGACATGCCCAAGACCCTAAAGTCTACCTTCCGCCACAGAAGAAACAGTAACTCCCCCTACCCTCCCAACCCCCACCTCCTCACCCTACCCCACCCCAGAGACAGTAAGTGATGCTTCGTTCTCTTCCTAGGTGATATCTTGGTTTTCTTGACTGGTCAGGAAGAAATCGATACTGCTTGTGAGATCCTGTATGAGAGAATGAAGTCGCTGGGCCCTGACGTCCCCGAGTTAATCATCTTGCCAGTGTACTCTGCCCTTCCCAGTGAGATGCAGACCCGAATCTTTGATCCAGCTCCTCCTGGCAGCAGAAAGGTAACATGGGGCTAAAAGGAGGTTGTTCTGAATACTCGGAAGTCACGTGGGGTCTGCAGCCTCCCTGGTGGTGGGCTTACAAGCACATGCCACCATGCCCAGCACTTTTGTGTGGGTTCTGGGTATTAAACTCAGGTTTTCAGACTCTTAAGACAAGTACTTTACCAACTGAGCTATCCCCGTGTCTTAGTTTATCATTTTTAAATGAGAATAATTGATTTTACAGCTGGACATGGTGGCATGTGCACGTCATGACACGTGTGTTGGGTCAGAGGACAGTTTGCAGGAATCAGGTCTGTCCTTCCACCATCATTCAGGTCATCAGGCTTGGTGGCAGGTGGCTACCCACTGAGCCATCCTGCTAGACCCTGCATGATTATATTTTGTATATTGTTCATTAGTTGATAGACATGAGGTTATTTCCACTTTGGGATATACCATGAGTGCTTCTGCCGTGAACATTTGTTTACCGGTTTACTGGGGTGTCTTTCTCTGAGTGTAGTCCTACAGTGGAGATAGGTGGAGGGCACACGTGCTGTCAGGAGTGGAGGGGAGTGAGAGAAAAAACTCCCATGCTTCTCCCTTGCGTAGCTGGGTGGAACGTGGTTCTAACACGGGAGCAGGTTTGGGAGGGGCAGACGGGGAGTTCTTCCTCTGTCCTGTTCCTGTTGGTTGGATTGTTCTTTCTTTCTTTTTTTTTAAACTATTTATTTGTTTTTTAATGTTCATTGGTATATTGACTATATTTATGTCTGTGTAAGGCTGTCAGAAACCTTGGAACTGGAGTTACAGACAGGTGTGAGCCACCATGTGGGTGCTGGGAATTGAACCCAGGTCCTCTAGGAGAGTAACCGGTGCTCTTAGCCGCTGAGCCATCTCTCTAGCTCCAAGGTTGGATTATTTCTAAGCAGGGCCTTTGTGGCTTTGTGGCAGGTAAATCCTTTTCAGGGCCAATAGATACTGGTATGATGTGAGACATTTTGGTGCCTCCCAGCAATGATTTTGTGTTTTATGAGCTGAATCTCTGGGTGGAAAACCAGTGGCAGAGCCAGGCAGAGAGTCATAATCTCGTTCATTTTACAATAAGGAGAGAAGATGCAGTCCTCCTCCTGATTTTGTAGTGGCACATGTGACGCCAGGAAATCTGCGCTTTCCCAGGGAGCTAGAAGATTAAAATTATAGTAATCATCTGCTCTAGACAATGAGATACACAGCTATTTATACCAAATGAGGTTGGCTCTGAGCAGCCTTAGCTTTCCTGCTCTACACCTCTGAGGCACCACCCACTTCCAAAAGAGCCTTCAGGTGAAAGCTCCTTCCCTGTCTGGACACTGGAAACCTGAGCCGGGGTTAAATGTCACGTGTCTAGAGGGGGATAGCAGCAGATCCCTGGGAAATGTGAGACCTGTTTCAGCCTCAGCTCACTCTGGCTTTGTCCTTCTCATCTGTAGGTCGTGATTGCCACCAACATCGCGGAGACATCGCTGACCATCGACGGCATCTACTATGTGGTTGACCCGGGATTTGTGAAGCAGAAAGTTTACAATTCTAAAACAGGGATCGACCAGCTTGTGGTGACACCGATTTCTCAGGTTGGCTGCATCTATCATGAGCTTTTCTCAAAATCCCGGGCAAGGTCTTTCTGGGACTCACAGTTCTGGGTGGGTCCCTCTCCCTCCCTCCTTTCTTTCCTTCCCTATTTGTTTCAAGACAGGGCCTTGCCAGGATCTCTGTAAGTTCGAGACCAGCTTGATCTACATATGGAGTTTCAAGAGAGACCCTGTTTTTTTGGGAAAAAAAAAAGACAGGGTCTTGCTGTATAGCTTAAGCTAGCCTTAGATGTAGGACCCTCTTGCTTCTGTCTCATTATGGAATAATAGGCATATGGCACCACACTTAGCTTGGTTCTGTATTTTAACCCTTATTGTCCTCAAAGACTAACTTAGTGGGATAAGGGAAGGCTTCATATGATGTATGCTAGCCACTGTGTGTGTGTGTGTGTGTGTGTGTGTGTGTGTGTGTGTGTGTGTGTGTAAAAATTAAATTTAGCCCTGTATACATTAGGCAAATACTCTACCATTGAGCTATATCCCAGCCCTGTATTTGTAATCTTTTGGGTGGGATTTCAAAATTAAATTGCCCCATAAATCCCAAAGTTTTGTTTTATTTTAAATTGTCTTACATGTGTTAGGTATTTTTATTATTTGTATGTGTGCATACACTATGGAGGCCAGAAGACAGTTCGGATCCTTGGAGCAGGAGTTATAGAAGGTCATGAGCTGCCTAATGTGGGAACACTGGTCCCCTGCAAAAGCAGTATGTGCTCTTAACTACTGAGCTATCTTTCCAGCCCCCAAGAACACGAACACACACACACACACACACACACACACACACACACACACACACACACACAATGTGTTTGTTTGGTCTGTTTTTCTTTTCTTTCTTTCTTTATCTCTCTTTTTTTTTTTTTTTTTTTTTTGAGACAAGGTCTCAATATGTAGCCTTGGCTGGCCTGAAACTTGCTGTGTAGATCAGGATGGATGGCCTTGAACTCACAGAGATCTGCCTGCCTCTAACCTAGCCTCACCCCAGTACTGGGAATAAAGGCGTATGCCACCATACCCATCAAGCACGTTTTTTTAAGATTTATTTATTTATTATGTACACAGAAGAGGGTGCCAGATCTCATTACAGATGGTTGTGAGCCACCATGTGGGTGCTGGGAATTGAACTCAGGACCTCTGGAAAAGCAGTCAGTGCTCTTAACCTCCGAGCCATCTCTCCAGCCCGCAAGCACGTATTTTTAAAAATACTTAGCAGCAGATAGCTGAGATAGTAGTAATTCATGAGATGATTATCTATTTTTCTGATTATTATGAAATAATCTCTTGCCTAAAGTATATTATAAAATTAATTACCTAGTCACCTTTTTGAGGGAAATTTGGTGATAGCTTATGTAAAATTTTAAAAGTTTTCCTAGGAACATATTCGAGAGTTAGACATCATTGAGTACATATTCAAAGAACAAAAACAGCCGTTCATAGGAGGATGGCTCCTGGGTCAGCCAGAGGGGAAGCAGTTTAATCTACTGTAGTGCAACCATGCCATAGAGTATTGTGTGGAATTAACTGCTGGTGTATAGTATGATGAATGAAATAATCCAATTTTTGTTTAAAAAAATACATGATGTGCATTTCTGAGCTGAGCATATGGCTGTGCCCCACACTGGAAGCCTGTAGGCTTTTTTGTGGGTGCTGCTATACTACTGATTGCTCTGTTGGTGGATGATGGGAACTTTTTTGCTTTAGACACTTTTAAATATTATATTCATCCTTTTTTTTTTTGTTTTGTTTTGTTTGTTTGTTTGTTTGTTTGTTTGTTTTTCAAGACAGGGTTTCTCTGTAAGTCCTGGCTGTCCCAGAACTTGCTTTGTAGACCAGGCTGGCCTCGAACTCATAGAGATCCTCCTGCCTGCCTCCCAAGCACTGGGATTAAAGGCGTGCGCCACCACCGTCTGTCTTTGTGTTCATCTTTTATAGCAGGCATGCATTAACTTTTATAGTTTGTAAAATCTGACCCAGTTGACCCAGTACCAGGTACCCCTGGTGTCTCACATGCATTGACTCAGGATTTTCACAGCAGTCCTGAGGAGTAGACAGCACCATCATCATTTCATAGTCAGGAGGTTAGGGCATAGAGGGAGGAAAGGACCTGCCTGTTCCCACAGGCTGGCCTCGAACTCAGAGATCTGCTGCCTCTGCTGGGATGTGCCATCATGCCCAACCATTTCTTTTTTTAAAGGGCTTGATTTTCTTCACTGTTAACTTACACGCAGTACATTAGATGTTTACTAACGTCTAAGTGAAAGTCATATGGTGCTGGAGAGAAAGCTCAGCAGTGAAGAGTGCTTACTATTCTTGTAGAGGACTTGGGTTCTGTTTCCAGCACCTGTGAAGGGCTTTACAATCTCCTGTAACTGCAGTTCTGGGAGATACACTGCCTTCTTCTGGCCTCTGAGGGCTCCTGTGTGCATGTAGTGCACATAAACTCATGCAAGTACCTCTGTATCCACATAAAAATCATAAATCTAAAGAAATAAGCTGAGGGGTGGTGGCGCATTGCCTTTAGTCCCAGCACTCAGGAGATAGAGGCAGGTGGATCTCTGTGAGTTCAAGACCAGCTTGGCCTACAGAGAGAGTTTCAGGACAGCCGTGGTTACACACAGAGAAATCCTGTCTCCAAAAAACAAAAACGGAAGAAAGAAAGAAAAAGAGAGAAAGAGAGAGAGAAACCATGTATAAGCCACCATAGACTGAGCCACTGACAAGTTGTTAAGGTGTTTTTCTCCAGCCATTTCATCATAATCATTTATACAGACACATCAAACACTTCATACGCTGAACATGATGGTTCAGGCCTATAATCTCAATACTTGGAAGGCTGAGGCAGGAGGATCTCTGTGTGTTCAAGGACAGCCAAGGCTACATAGACCCCTAGGCATGATGTCAGGCACACACCTTCAACACCATTAATCCCAGAACTCTTCATTTCAGGCAGCCAGGTCTACAGAATGAGACCCTGTCCCCAAAAAACAAACAGAAGAAAAAGCCCACAACTAATGAAATTAGTGTCATATTGGCTGTAGCTTGCACTTTTCATCTGATGATGTCATTAAACATTGCGAAGTCACTGGTGTGGTCTGCATCCTTTTTTAGTTTGCTTCCAGTTTTGGTCAGAACTGTGGGGCTGGTGTCTTATGGTCGATTCTGCTCTTTCCTTCACCTGCCTTATGTGTGCTTCTCTGGAGCAAACTTCCTAGAAGTACTGAGAATTGGTAAGGCATCTCTAGTGTTGGGAATGTCCTAAACTGGTGACTCTGAGAGGCCCGCCCCAGTGCTGTGGTGGGTCTGTCTTTCTGAGCTGCTCTTTCCCTAGCTCTCGTGCTTAAAGTGTAATGATCCTAACTCCGCTTCATAAAAAGCAATCAGAAAACATTGGCCAGTCCTTCCCCAACAGATTTTCTGGATAGAGCTGTGAAGCGGTATTTTACAGCTGCTACTCTGTATGCTCACCCTCTAGGCTCAGGCAAAGCAGAGAGCTGGCAGAGCTGGGAGAACTGGCCCAGGGAAGTGTTACAGGCTGTACACAGAACGTGCCTACCGAGATGAAATGCTGACCACTAATGTGCCGGAAATCCAGAGAACCAACCTGGCCAGCACAGTGCTGTCCCTCAAGGTAAGAACCAGTGACTCCTGGGATTGGCCTGGGGAACTGCCTACCCCACAGACCTCTTAACCTCACAGAACCTCCCTTGGAAAGAAGTGCGGTGTTTTTCAGTGTCTTTGATAACAGCTCCCTGTTCAGGTCTGGGCTGAAATTGCAGTCTCCTGTGTGTGCACAGTTGTTTCTTACTGTAATAACCAGCAGGATATTTGGTCGTACTAGGTTTTAGTTGTGAGACATTTTCTAAAAAGAAATTAGACAATATAATCACTGCCAAACTACAGACAAACATATTTAACCCCAGCCACTTTAGCCTTCAGATACAAATCTATTCTTTCCTTGCAGTGTGTGTGTGTGTGTGTGTGTGTGTGTGTGTGTGTGTGTGTGTGTGTGTATGTGTATGCACGCGCATGTACATGCAAGGTCTTACTATATATTGGCCTGGAACTTGCTAAATAAACTAGGTTTGGCCTTGAACTCAAAGAAATTCACTTACCACTACCTCCAAGTGCTGGGATTAAAAGGCATTCCACTACATTGGATGAATTTTTGGTTTTTAAATCTTTAACATTTATTTTTATTATTTTAATTATGTGCATGTGTGTGCACATGTGTGCGTGTGGATCTGTGGATATGAATGCAGATGCTTTCAGAAGGGAGGGCCAGAGGTGTCAGAATCCCTCTGGAAGTGGAATTACTGACGGCTATGAACCTGACATGGATGTTGGGGATTGAACTTGGGTCCTCTGGAAGAACAGCAAAACTGCTCAGCCATCTCTCCAGCCTGGAATTCTGGTTTATAAAAGGGGAAAGGATATAATACTGGTTCTGAAACTTTGCAAGGGGAGGCTGTCCAGGCCCCAGCTGTCCTGCAGGGCTTGCTTTTCCGTCAGAATTCTGCCCTTCCTCTCGCTGTCCCCAGAGAGGATCTTCAGTCTCTTTTGGCAGGAGGAGCCACATGAGTCATTTCCCAACTCGTGGCGTGTCCCCTGACGCCAATGCTGCCCTGGAGCCCTGGCGCTTCACTAGTGCAGAGTGCTCTCTTGTCATTTATTATTCATTTCGTGTGAGAGAGACTAAAGCAGAGCTTCGGAGAGAAGCCCACCAGAGGGCCAGAGGGAGGCCTCTATGGCCCAGACTGCTTCTTTGGCCATGTGACTTTGGGCAAGTTTATCTGCTCAGCCCTCTCTCTGTTCTGTGATCTTGTCCTGGGAACTGTTAATAGTTTGTTGGAGATACAGCTGGAATGATGCAGGCGAAGGCACTTGGCACAGTGATTGCTGACATAACTCTTCATAGTTATTATTCACACAATAAGCAGTTATTGGATACCTGCTGTGCTTATGATTGCAGACACTTTATGAGGAAGAAGTGGAAAGCACATCACCCTTCATATAGACTTGAAGAGAGCATCATTCAGTCACTTTACCAAATTAGCTGACGATGTGTTAGCTCCTGTTTTGTGCCATACTGTGTTTGTGAACATAGTTCCCATACATGGAACTCTTGAATAGGAGATGTGTTGGCACTGTCATGTCCCAGGCCCCTACTGTGGTATGACACACTCCACAAATGTGCAGAAGACAGGACAGTGATGCTGTACTCTTTTATTATTGTAAAATATTCATAATATGTACAACTTTACAACTTGCTTCAAGCTTTTTTGTCTTTCTGTCTGTCTTCTTCCTCTTCCTGCTCTTCCTCCTCTCCTTCCTACTTCTCTTCCTTCTTCCTCCTCTTCTTTTTTTTTTTTTTTTTTCCCGAGACAAGGTTTCAGGCTGGCCTCAGACTCACAGAGATCCGCCTGGCTCTGCCTCCCGAGTGCTGGGATTACAGGCGTGCGCCACCACCGCCCCGCTGTCCTCTTCTCGTTTGTTGTTTTTTGAGAGTGGGCTTCACTGTGTAGTCCTGTGTGTCCTGGAACTCACTTGTAGACCAGGCTGGCCTTGGACTTTCATAAAGATCTGCCTACTTCAGCCTCGAGCATTGGCATTAAAGGTGTGTACTACCACACCTGGCTGGTGTTTTATTTATTTATTTTTAAGATTTATTTATTATTATGTATACAGACAAATTATTTGTCTGCATACAAATCTGCAGGTCAGAAGAGGGCACCAGATATCATTACAGATGGTTGTGAGCCACCATGTGGTTGCTGGGATTGAACTCAGGACCTCTGGAAGAGTAGTCAGTGCTCTTAACCACTGAGCCACCTCTCCAGCCCCTGGTGTTGGGTTTTATTTAAACCTACAGCCACAGCAGAGTAAGCTCTCACTCTCTCACTGAGCTGCACCACTAGTCATTGGAACTTCTTTTGCCATTTTTGTTTTTGTATTGAGGCAGAGTCTTGCAGTGTAGCTAAGGCTGGCCCCAAACTTGTGATCCTCCTGTTACTACTTCCAGAGTGCCAGGATGATCGATGTGTGCCATTGTGCTTGGCCATTGTAAGCTTTTAAGTGTTAATCCCACATTAGGTGCAGTCTTTGTACAGCCTTGATCTGTTCCCAGAACGTTCACATTACCCTTTAGCCAACTTCTCTTTCCCCGTTCTCTAGTCTTTGCTAGTGACTCTGCTGCATTCTGAGTGTGTGCATTTACCCAGTCTGTGTATCGTGCATAAGTGAATTCATACAGTATTTGTCCTGCAGTGTCTTCCTGGCTTCACTTAGCAGAATGCTTTTGAGGTGTGTACAGGGTGTGGTGTGTGCTGGGATCTCATGCCTGTTTTAGGATGACGTTCCACTGCAGGTGTTCAGTGCATTTCCCCTCCATTCGTCTAAGGATGGTTATTTGGGGGTGTTTCTACCCTCTGACTCGTGAGACTTCTGCTGCTGTGAACATGAGGGACAGTATCTGAGTTCCTGCTCTCAATATGTTTAGATTATTTACAAGTGTATGGGTGCTTTGTCTGTATGTATGTCTATCTACCATGTGTATGCTGTGCCCGAGGAGGCCAGAAGAGGGCATTGGATCCCTTGAGACTGAGGTTGCAGAGTTGTAAGCTGCCCCGTAAGTGTTAGGAATTGAACCTGGAGCCTCTGGAAGAAGCCAGTGCTCTCAACTGCTAAGTCACCTCTGACCCCTCAATATGGTTTTGTTGTTGTTGTTTTAAAAATGTATTTCTTTATTATGTATAGTGTTCTGCCTGCATGTCTGCCTGCACGCCAGAAGAGGGCACCGATCTCATTACAGATGGTTGTGAGTCACCATGTGGTTGTTGGAAATTGAACTCAGGACCTCTGCAAGAATAGCCAGTTCTCTTAACCGCTGAGCCATCTCTCCAGCCCTTCAATATGTTTTAAGATTTGTTTTTTGTCTTTTGCTTTTTGTTTGTTTGTTTTTTCGAGAGAGGGTTTCTCTGTGTAGCTTTGCGCCTTTCCTGGAACTCACTTAGTAGACCAGACTGGCCTCGAACTTACAGAGATCCGCCTGGCTCTGCCTCCCAAGTGCTGGGATTAAAGGCGTGTGTTACCACTGCCCGGCACGGTTTGTTTTTTATTATGTGTCTGTGTGGTGTGGATATGTGCACATAGGTTCAGGTACTCCCAGAGGCCAGACTGGTGGATCCCCTGGAGCTGGAGTTATAGGTGGTTGTGAGCCTCCTGACATGGGTGCTAGGAACTGAACTCAGGTTCTATGGAAGAGTAATGTGTGCTCTTAACCACTTGACCATCTCTCTAGCCTCCTCTTGATATTTTTAAGTATAAACCTAGGGATATATAAGTTGGGTTATATGGTAAATCTTTGTTTAACTTTTTAAAACATTTTATTTTTGATAATTTGTTAGCCCTGGTTGTCCTGAAACTTACAGAGTCCTTCCTCTGCCTCCTGAGGGCTAGAATTAAGAAAAACACATGCCAGCCTGTGTTTTACTTTTTAAACCACCACCAGACTACACAGTGGATTTTTATATTCCTGTAAGAAGTATACAAGGTGTCCTGTTCTGGAGGTCAGGGGACAACTTTTGGGAGTTGGTTCTTTCTATCATGGAGGGTGGGTGGGGTATCTAGGGATCAAACGCAGATTGTCAGGTTTGCACAGGAAACAGTTTTATCAGATACATCATATAACTGGACTTTGTGTGTGTGTGTGTGTGTGTGTGTGTGAGAGAGAGAGAGAGAGAGAGAGAGAGAGAGAGAGAGAGAGAGAGACAGGGACTCATGTATTCCAGGTTGACCTAGAACTTGATGTGTAGTCAAGAATGACCTTGAACCAAGTTTACCAACCCTCTTGGGGGGGGGGGGGGCCCGCAGTGAGACAACGTCTTACTATATAGTCTTGGATGGCCTGGAACACTCTATTTGTAGGGCTGGCCTTGAATTCACAAAGATCCACCTATCTCTGCCTCTCTTCAGTGCTGGGATTAAAGGTGTCTACCACCTCACATAGCTTCAGCCTGTCTTCAAAACTGAGTTAAAATTTGCCCTTTTGTTCTTTGCGTGTATGTGTGTGTGTTTATTTAAAGGTTTATAATTATGCAGAGCATGTGTATTTGCATGTGGGTGTTTGCACATGAGTTGCAGGTGCTTTAGAAGGCCAGAGCACTAGATTGACTGACTGTGAGCTGCCCAATGTTGGTTCTGGGACCTGAACTCCAGAAGAACAGCAAAGTGCCCTTACCTCTGAGCCGCCTCTGTAGCACAGAAGGAATGTTTTTTTAAGTTTCCTGAGGGGGCTAGGGATTTAGCTCAGTTGGTAGACTGTGTGCATACCATTCATAAAGCATAAACCTTTCCTACATCTGCATAAGTCAGACATAGTTGTGCACGCCTGTAATTCCAGCACTCTACAGTGGAGACAGGAAGAAAGTTTCCTGAGAAAATACATGGTTGTTAATCTTCTGAGCGCTGTGTGGTCAGAGTCTGGAGGTTCCTGCTACTCTGCCTGGGCTTCCAATCACATTGAAGAAACAGCGGAACATATAACAGGGGACGCCTCCGTGTTAACTGGGAGGCTCATCTTCCTATTGCTGTATTTTCTAGGCCATGGGCATTAATGACCTGCTATCCTTTGACTTCATGGATGCCCCACCGATGGAAACTCTGATCACAGCCATGGAGCAGCTATATACACTGGGTGCCCTGGATGACGAGGGCCTGCTCACTCGCCTGGGCCGCAGGGTAAGGGGCAGAGAGAACTTGTGGTGCTTTGTGGGGGGACGCCCTGGTCAGTCTTCCACCTTTGGTTTAGCAAAAGCAAGGGTTGAGGCCTTGGAGAAGCTTTGAATAGGATTAAATGCTCTTTAGAAGGTGGTGGAGGGAGAATGGATAGTGGGAGCCCAGGCTGGCCTTGAACTATTTATGTAGCTAAGGATGAACTCCAATCTTCCCACTTGGCCTCCCAAGTGCTGGGATTCAGGCAGACACCACCACAACTGGCCCTAAATGCCTTTTATTTCCTTTCAGGAAATGAGTGGAGTTTGTTTCTAGTCAAGGCTTATTATTACTGTTATTATTATTATTATTGTATGTGAATGCTGGAGGTGGTCATGGATGCCAAGTTTGTGGAGTTGATTTTCTCTTTCCACCTTTGTGTGGGTTCTAGGGATTGAACTCAGGTCACTAGGTTTATGTGGCAACTACCTTTATCTGGTAAGCCATCTTACCAGTTTGAAGTTTTGCTTTTTTATTTTATTTTGGTATAGACAGACTTTTCTTTTGGGCTGCCAGCTCACAAAAACTGACACAGACTTATTAGTAATTATAAAAGCTTGGCTTTAGCTTAGGCTTGTTCCTAACTAGTTCTTATAATTTGAATTAGCCCATTTTTATTAATTTACTTTTCTCCACATGGCTTTATTACCTTATCTCCGTACTGCCCATCATGTCTGCCCTTCTTCCCAGTGTCCTCTGTTCCTGGAAATCCTGCCTAACTATTGGCTACTCAGCTTTTTATTAAACTAAGCAGAGTGACACATCTTTACAGTGTACAAAAAGATTATCCTTCAACATTTTAGTTTTAGTTTTTGGGGGACAGGGTTTCTCTGTGTGGCCCTGGCTGTCCTGGAACTCACTCTCTAGACCAGGCTGGCCTAGAACTCAGAGATCTGTCTGCCTCTGTCTCCCAAGTGCTAGGATTAAAGGCATGTGATATCACTGCCTGGCAGGTTTTGCTTTTCAACTTGATTTTTTGTTTTTGTTTTTGTTTTTGTTTTTCCAGTTAGGGTTTCTCTGTAGCTTTGGAGGCTTACCTGGAACTCACTTTGTAGACCAGGCTGGTCTTGAACTCACAGAGATCCACTTGCCTCTGCCTCCTGAGTGCTGGGATTACAGGTGTGCGCCACCACTGCCTGGCTCAACTTGAATTTTATATTATCACTTTAAAATGTTTCTTCTTAATAAAAAAGACTGTTTACAGTTAGTTTTACTCAATATATATTATTGAATCCAGTCTTGGTTATATTTATGATTACTATTATTGTTGTTATTTTAAAACAGGTTGTTCTGTATGTAGCCTAGGCTAGCCTGGAACTTGCTCCCTATATAGTCTCAAAAACAAATAAAGGGTATCTGCAAAATTCCCATTTATATCAACAGTTGTGTTCTTAGGCTCTGGGAGCTTATTTAGCAAAGTGAATTTGTGGTAGAGACAGGCACCCCACATCATCATGGGGACATCCGTGATGTCTTTTCCACTGACTAGTGTCTTTCATGGCTAGTCAGTCCATGTGCATTGTCTACAGGGAAGCAGTTGTAGTTATTTCTTCTTCCTGTAGATGGCAGAGTTTCCTCTGGAGCCAATGCTCTGCAAAATGCTCATCATGTCTGTGCATCTGGGCTGTAGCGAAGAGATGCTGACTATTGTGTCCATGCTGTCTGTGCAGAATGTCTTCTACCGACCCAAGGTAAGGTGCTCCAACTCTATGTCCCAGTGGGTGAGGTAACAACAGCCTGGGCTGTGGTGTGTGTTGGAGGTGCTGTGACAAGGCGCCCATATGTTCTGTGCTAGCTGCTCACTAGGTAAGGTGTGACTTTCTGCCCCACTGCTTGGCAGGATAAACAGGCCCTTGCAGATCAGAAGAAGGCCAAATTCCACCAGACGGAAGGGGACCATCTCACCCTGCTGGCCGTGTACAACTCCTGGAAGAACAACAAATTCTCCAACCCATGGTGCTATGAGAACTTTATCCAGGCTCGCTCCCTACGCCGGGCCCAGGATATTCGCAAGCAGATGTTAGGCATAATGGACAGGTCAGTCGGGAATGGGTGACGTTAGTGTTGGGGTGGTCATGTCTCCCTGGGTCTTACGACTGCTCGTCTCCAAATGTGTCTGCACAGTTGTAGGCACCTGTATGCTTGTTTCTCACAGAACCTTTTCCTCCAGTGTTCACCTTACTTGTGGGCTGTCTCCTCAGGCAGGAGTATGGCTAGGATCTTCAGAAACTTCCAAAGAGGAAGATAATTGAATTAGTTAAGAATGCTTTGCATAGTCGGGCAGTGGGGGCGCACACCTCTAATCCCAGCACTCGGAGGCAGAAGCAGGTGGATATCTGAGTTTGAGGCCAGCCTGGTCTACAAACGAGTTCCAGGACAGCTGGGGCTGTACAGAGAAACCCTGTCTTGAGGCGGGGAAGAGGGCAGGAATGCTGTGCTTACAAGCCTCTGGATCATCAGTCTGGGGTTGAATTCTTGCCTGAGCCAAGTGTCTGGCTTTTGTCGCTTCCTATTGCCCTCCATGTCCAGTGCTGCCTCTGTAGTGCTGCGAGGAAGGTCTAGCATGTGCTCACTGACAGGCTTGTGTCTTCTCTGCTCTTACTGTCCTGATAGGCACAAGCTGGATGTGGTCTCCTGCGGGAAGTCCACAGTCCGAGTACAGAAGGCCATCTGCAGCGGGTTCTTCCGGAATGCTGCCAAGAAGGACCCACAGGAGGGTTACCGGACACTGATCGACCAGCAGGTGGTCTATATCCATCCTTCAAGTGCCCTCTTCAACAGGCAGCCGGAATGGTAGGTGGCACGTTCTGGGCAGAGAGGACCCCTAAGTCTCTACCACCCCTACTTCTCATTTTGATTTTGCTTGCATTTCTAGAGTATCAGAAGCTCAAAGTACGGACACTACCAAGCTCCCCTTTTTTCCTTTAATGTGTGTGTTTACGTGTATACAGGGGCACCTTTGTGCCTGTGTGTGGAGGCCAGAGGACAGCCTCAGGAGTCATCCTTGGGAACATGGTCTTTCTCCTCTTAAGATAATCTTGTTGTCTGGAGCTCACCAGTGAGACTTGATTGGCGCTTTTGCCTCCTCAGCACTGAGATTACAAGTGCACATCACCATGCCCAGCATTATGTTGGTGCTGAGAATTGAACTTAGATCCTCATTCTTGCAAGGCAAGCATTTTACCTACTGAGTTGTCTTTCCAGTCTATAAACAGCTCCTTTAAGCTGTTTAAGAAGGGAAAGATCTTAGAAGTCATCTACTGATGAGATGGTCTTAAAAAGGGTTTTGTTTGCTTTATTTTTGAGGCAAGGTCTCACTATGTAGCCCTGACTGTCCTGGAACTCTCTAGGTAGACCAGGCTGGCCTCGAACTAACTCACAGAGACCCGCCTACTTCTGCCTCCCAAATCTTGGGATTAAAAGCGTGCGTCACTACACCCAGCATGGTTTTTAAAAGTTTAAGCCAGGCATCAGTTCTCAGGAGGCTGAAGCAGGAAGATTGCTTGAGTTTGAGACCAGTCTGGGCTACACTTGGAAACGCAGTCTCAAACAAACAAAAACAGGGCTGGTGAGGTGGGTGTCTCAGCAGCTGGGAGTGCCTGCTGTGCGGGCCAGATGGCCTGAGTTGGGTCCCCAGATCCTGTCACATAAATGTAGGCGGAGGAAGAAAAGCGGCTCCTTAGAGTGGCCTAATCTCTACATACGAGCTCACACTCACACAGACACACCCATACACACACCACGCCACACCACACTACACACTGTGCCTTGTAGCCCCTCTCCAGAACCTTTGAATTCTGTGGAAACCAGCTGAGAAACCAGTTTGATTTTACAGATCAAGAAACTGGAATTTAGAGAGGGACAGAGCTGTTTGATTTAGAGACAGGACTAGAGCTGTTGCCCTGTAAGCGTCTTGTGTTGGAGGAGTGTAGGCCTGCAGTTATGGGGTGTGGCTTTCATAAGAAGACCACAATCTCTGGAAGGATTCGGCAGGAGAAATGATAGAGCAGAAGGTCAGCTTAGCTGTGGTCCCCAGGGGACCAGACTGGCTGTGGAGTAGAGTCTAATCCAAGGCCTGAGCCCTGTCTCTCTCCCACAGGGTGGTCTACCATGAACTGGTGCTGACCACCAAGGAATACATGCGCGAGGTCACCACCATCGACCCCCGGTGGCTTGTGGAGTTTGCTCCGGCTTTCTTCAAGGTCTCCGACCCAACCAAGCTCAGCAAGCAGAAGAAGCAGCAGCGCCTAGAGCCTCTGTATAACCGCTATGAAGAGCCGAATGCCTGGAGAATCTCCCGAGCCTTCCGGCGGCGCTGAAAGACAGCTGAGCACTCACTCACCTCTCCTGCATCACGGGCTTCCTCTGGCTGATGACAAGCTGGTCCTGTGATGGCCTATCTTAAATTGAGCGTTTTCCAAAGCTGTCTTCATGGTGTATGATAGAAACAGACTTAAGCAGGACTTTGGCCAGAGCCTTTAATCTCGGGAGGCAGAGTCAGGCGGATCTCTGAGTACGAGGCCAACCTGGTCTGCAGAGTGAGTTCTGGGATAGCAGCCAAGGCTACACATTAAAGAAAGCCTGTCTCAGAAAATCTCACACACACACACACACACACACACACACATACACACATACACACACACACACACACACACACACACACAAACTGGGCAAGCTGTTCATCCTGGCATGGGTGATGCATGACACACAGCAAGGGCCCTGATACCCCAGCTTGTGCTTGCTGAAGGAATGAACAGTGACACTCCTGTCCCATGTTGACCTCACTTCCTACCCCTCCCCAGCCTCTGTACTTGGATTTTTACCTCCTGGAAATATTTATTTTCTTAAGGAAACCATGGTTTATTATGACTTTTTCTTGGGTGGGAGGGAGGCAGCTGAAATGTCAAGTCTCTCAGCCCGAGTTCAGTGTGGGGCCCATGGTGGAGTCTCCTAACCACAGAGCTCTGGGCCCAGGAATGATGCTAAGGCCAAACCTCCAGTCTGTCAGCACCACTGGGACTAGCTCAGCCTTGACAGCACATGGCTCCAGATTAACCAAGTCTGTGCAGAGTGCTTCAGGCTTATGCCTGGTTGTTGGGGATTCAGCATCTGAACACACAGCTCTCCTCAATCCCGTCCCTTCCTGTTACACTCCTCATTGAGCAGTGTGTTCTATTTCTTTTGAAACAGCAAGTATTGACACTATGCGATGTTTGTGGCTTGTTTCTGGCTTTTCCTCCTGAAGTCTTCAATGGACTGAGCAAAGCCTCCTTCCCACCATTGCCAGCAGAAAGCAAGCATAAGACCTCGTAGCTGGCGTGTGCTGACGAGGCCTGTGCTCTGGGTAGTTCATTCATTCTCCTGGTGCCCCCTTCAGGGGAACTAAAGTGCTTCTGTGTGAAGGGAGGCCAGCATGTCCTGCTGGGCCAGACTGGAGCCAGCTTGCTGAGGAGCCCTGGGGGTCCTGAGCTGGTCCTGGGCCATGGCATTCCTCCTGCAGCCCTGGCCACGTTAGTAACTCCTAAATCTAAGTAAGTTAACTGCCCAGTGGAGGCCAGTTACCAAGAGATGGCAACATTCCTGGGCATGTGAGTGTGTGGTAACTGGTGGCAAAGAAGCCACCCCGATGACAAGTCTGAGAATCCAAGGGACAAAGACCAGGAGTTGACAGAATGTGTGTCCTTAGATGTCACCCGTGAGGACCTGTGTGAAACACAAGTAGCTTCCAGCTTCCAGCTCCTGGTCTTTTTAAGGAACACTGGACAGTTGACAGATGTACATGTCATCCTTGCACGGGGCCATGCTAACATCCAGACTGTTGTCCTTTTCTCCTCTCTCTGCTCTTTCTTCTCTCCTCCTCACTGGAGATGGAATGTATATCCTCCATACTGAGCCCCAGCCCCAGAAAGGGTGTTTAACAGGTCAGGATCACAGAGCTGATTATGGATGTATCTGTAGATATTCCTTTACTTTGTTACTAGAGATCTGGGGTTACTTCTCTGCCATGACAGTACCTGGGTTTGACCTGACTGCCCATCAGAATAGCCATTTCAACTACCGGCCAAGACTACCTTGAGGGGAAGAAGTCTCTTGTTGAGATTTGGAGGATGAACTGGCCTGTCATCAGTGGGCAGTGGGGCCCTTGGCCCTGATTTTCTTTCCATACCCCAATGTGTGTTTGAAACTGGGTCCCACTTTATAGCCCAGGCTGCCTTTGGATCCAGCCTCCCAAGTGCTGGGTTTACAGGTGTATATCACCAGGCCAGTTTTGTCTCTTTAGAAACAAAAATTGCTTAAAGTATTTTATGTGCATGGGAGCTTTGCCTGCATCAGGCATGTCTGTGTACCATTTGTATGTCTGCCTGGTCCCTGCAGAAGTCAGAAGAAGGTACCAGATCCCCCGAAATTCAAGTTACAAATGCTTGTGAGCTGTCTGTCATGTGGCTGCTGAGAATGAAACCCTTTGCAAGAGTCCCCAGTACTTTCAATAGCCGAGTCTCCTCTCCAGGCCCTTGTCTCTCATTCATTCTCAAGCCAGTATTTCTAAGGATTGAGAGCCAGGAGATATGTGGGTGGGTCTTATGCACAGAACTGGAATCTTCTTGGCCACTATGTGCATGTGTATGGAGGTGAGAGGACATCCTAGGGAGTTTGTTCTCTCTCTCTCCACCACGTGAATACTGGGGTTAGAACTCGGGTAGCTAGGGTTGGCAGGAAGCAAGCAACCCTCACCCACAGAATCAGCCTGCGTGGCCTAAAACTTTTAACCCCCAGAATTGGTTTTCTTCCTCTAGTTCCGAACTGAGTGAGTCACTACATTGATTTTCGGTGTTTCTAGGAAAAAGCGGTGCCTTCTATTTGTGGGTAGCAGTTGGCTTTCCACTGAATGGACTTGTTTTTAACTGAGCCAAGTTCTAGAAAGCTGGTTCTAGATACAGAATCTTCCCTTTCCTCTTCCTGATCTGCCTGTCACAGCTCCTCAGTCATACCCTGTGATGTTTCTGCCACCCCAGGACTGGTCTTAGGAGAATGTTTGCCACCCCCCTAAAAAGCCTACCCAGAACCTGCTGTCACCTCTTCCCCTGCAGCGTCTTGTTTGAGTACCTTTCTCTTTTTCCATTCTCTAAACACTTGTCCCTGACCTCAGTAAAAGCAGCAACCTAGAGCTGGTGTAGAGGGAAGGACAATCAGTTAGGATAAATATGGTCTCCAGGTTGCGGGAGCAACTAGGATCACAAAGCCATAGACTGGTGTCTCCCTGGGGACAGGACAGCCAAGGGACAGTCAAGGGCCCCATCTGGGTTAAAAAGTACCACCTCCATTATTTCTGGATCTTCAAATGATCCTGGGCTGAGGAAGAGCAGATTTCACCAAGTCCATTTTCTAGAGGAAAACCAAGGGCCAGAGGGGCTTGCTTTTCTCCAGACCTGCGAGGGAGGGCCTGAGCTAGAATCCAGTAACAGGGCATCATCACATGTGGTCATGTAAGGCCTTGGGACAGACTTCAGACCCTGGTCATCTGCTTTATCGCCATAGCTCTTCCCACCCTAGATCTTGCCTCACAGAAACAAAGAGCAAACAAAACTAACAGGAGAAGCAGAGGTGTTTATTAAGGTCTGGCAGATGAGGTGAAGGTGGAATTAGGCATGGGTAGGCCTAGGGCTGAAAGCCAGAAGACCCCTTGGAGCACCTCTCTGTCCCTGCCTCTACCTAACACCCACCCCAGCTGCCTCCCACCTGCTCCTGCCACCAAGAGCACAGCACCAAGAGCACAGGATCCCAGCTCAGGGCAGAGCCCAGAAGCCAGGCTTCCGTCTCCCACAGCAGGAGAAGTGGGGGTGTCCCAGGAACCCCTTGGCCCTGCTGCCATAATAAAAGTTTCGAAGCCCCTTGTCTGTCCCCGGAACAGAACAAACACTGGTTCTCTGTAGTGGGAATGGGGTACTGCCTCCGAGTAAGACCTAGGCAGAGGCCAAGCTGAACTCCTGAGGGCAGAGGTGAACCACAGTGGACTTCAGCGCTGCCACCTTTAGACTTGTCCTGCCTCCCCTGTCCTTCCTGCAGACTCTGGTTAGCAGCCGAGTCTGGCCAGGAATAAGATGGGATAGTGGAGAGCTGACCCTAGAAACTTGTGTGGGTATGAGCATGAGGGCTTCCCCAACACCAAATCTGTTGATATGTACACTGGGCAGCCCCACTCATGGCAAAGGGAAGCCACTGGGGCCTAGTAAGAATATCCACCTTTGTGGCTAAAGGGCTGAGCAGGGCCAGCCAGTTCTGGGAGGTAGACAGGGCTCTCATCCAAGTGGGACAAAGGGACTGTGTCCTCCTCACTGACTGGCCGGTCAAACTCGGCTTTCAAAGCTGGACGCTGATTATCTGGGAAGGCCAGAGAGAACAGGGCCTCGGGCTCACACACAAACTTGTACACGTAGCGTTCACCAGCCACCTGTGGAGAAAGGGCTGTCAGGCCAGACATGTGTACCCTGCCTCAGTAGGGAATTTAGAAGACCCTGCCCTTCTCATGGTCACAGAAACACATCAGGACCCCTTGCCTTCCCCCACTGGTTCCTCTTGAAACCCACTCTCTTCAGTATTCACATGTTTCAATCTCAGCATGCTTAGGGACCGCTCAGTCACTGTTTAGCAACTTTACAGAGGAACTGGGATTTTCCTGTTCCCACAAACCTGCTAAGAAATGTGTTCCCCCTCCTCACACCCCTCCTCATGGTCATGTTAGACCTCACCGGACCTTCTGCATGATGCCTTTCTCATAATAGTATCTCAGTGAGCGACTCAGCTTGTCATAATTCATGGCTGGCCGGTTCTTCTGGATGCCCCAGAGCCTGGCGACCTGGGGACAAGAGACAAAGTATTTGGGTGGAGATGCCATCTCTGAGGAAAAATGGGGGGTAGGGGAGGGTGGAAAGCGCATTGGAGATTCTTGGTGCTGAGATAATCTTGTCTTGTTACTACACAACTGACTCAGGCTTGGCGAGAACTAGGTCAGGCAGCTGGAAGGTGACAGTGAAGGCAAGTACCATCAGTAGTCTCCTCTTGAGGTTCCTGAGGTGCTGGAGAGGAAGGGTGGGAACCAAGACCCACCTCTTCAGGTTCAATTAGTTTAAACTCCATCCCCCGGCCTGTCCAAGCAATGAAGTGAGCATTGGTCGGGTCATCCAGCAGGGCCACCAGAAACTGCCACAGTTGCAAGGCACCCCGGCGCTGGTAGGGTGGCCCCTCCCGGAAAGCTCCGACCCCCTCCTGCTTGATGTCTCCTGGGAAAGCGGAAGTAGGTGTGAGGTACATATCCCCTATCCGACCTCCTTCCCTTCCCCATGGGATGTCCCCAAACTTTGCTGAGTGTCCCGACCTCTCCCAACAGTGAAATGTGACTCTTATAGGGCACAGTGTGACAGGGATGGAGAAGAAGGGCCCCCACCCTCCTATGCAGACACTTCGCTGACCTTCAAATTTTTCAGGGACGATGCAGACATCATCTGGGAATGGTCGAAGAGATTTCTCATAGCCATAACCTTGTGGAGGAAGTTGGGGATTGCTCAGATCTGAGGGTTCACTGATTGGAGACCCCACAGAATCTAAAGGCATGGGTGACTCTCCCCATGCAAGGATCCCTCCCCCTATTAGGAGGCCTTAGCCAGGAAAGGAAGGGGCTGCCTTACCCATCACTCCATCGCCTGGAGAGGGCCCAGAGAAGCCCTCTGCGTGGAGGTACATGGATGCACACCCAGGGACATCTGGGGGAGGAAAGAATGGGTGATGCTGTTAAGTGGCTGAAGCAAAGCGGAGAAGCTGGGGAGGGAAAAGCCCTATGCACACTCAAGAAGTTCGTGTCGCTGGCCTGCCGTGCAGCGACTGTCCTTTTCCTACCAAATCCCAGGGGAAGTTCACCCAGAGGGAGCTGGGAGGCTTGAGGCCCCCAGTTTGAGGGCATGGGGGCAGCAGCTGGGACCAGGCAGCCTGTTCCGCAAGGCCCAAGATTCCAGGGAGCAGCTGTTTCCTGTGAGTTCAGGGGAAGGAGGGGGTGAGAAATGAACGTCCGGGGGTTGGGAAGGGTTGTCTAAGACTTCCTCTGAATGGGCACATGTCCGGTCAGCAGGTCAGGTTCCAAGCCCAAGAGTCTGTTTTTGTTTCTGTTTCTCTCTCTCTCTCTCTCTCTCTCTCTCTCACACACACACACACACACACACACACACACACACACAGACAGAGAGAGAGAGAGAAAGTGAGAGAGAAGAGCGCAGGGCGGATTTTTCTCGGGTCTAAGAGCATTCTACTGGGTTCCACGCCATAAAACTGAAACCTCCCAGCTCCACCTAGGGAAAGCGACTGTGTGAAGCCACGCTTCAAGTTGCAACCCTTTCCCGCCCCCTCCACTCCCACCTATGAATGAGCCGCTGACACCCGACACCTCGGGGGAGGAGACAGGAGGGAGGGTTCATTCATGCCTCCATTTTGTGAATGGAATTCCTGACTCCATTCAGGGAAGCGGAGGGAGGAGGGGCAGGAGTTCAAGGGCAAGTAACACGATCCCTCCGGTCTCCAGCCTTTGAAGGTCAGCAACCCAGCATCTCCCTCTCCCAGCCGCCACTTCACCAGGCTGGGGGCGGGGGTGGGGAGTGGTGTTAACAGCCAAGGTGTGAGGAAGGGGAAGCACCCTATCCTGTTCTCCCTGGAGCTGCCGGGGGTTTGTGGTTCAGCCCCTGACCCCGGAAATACTGTGGGCACCAGGAAAAGAAAAATTCTACAATTCCAGCCAGCTCTGCAGCATTCTTGTGTCCTGCCCCCCATTTATTTTGAGACAAGGTCTCACTTCTGTAGCCCAGGCTGGCCTGAAATTCATTATGTAGCTCAGGCTAGTCTTAAACTCATGGCCAACTATCTGCCCTCCCCTCCTTAATGCTGGCATTAATAGGAATGAACAACCACGGATAATTTTTTTTTTTATAGACACTAGTCCAGGCTACCCTTGATGCTGATGATTATCCTGCCTCCACTTCCTAAGTGCTTGAATTACGGGGTACACATGTTCAGCTCCTGGAGACAAGGACTAATAATGAATCTTATTTTGTATCCTCTGGCTGCATACTCTTGTTCCAGGCACAGTACTCTGGGTCTTAGTGTGTTAATTAAAACTCCCAAACCTCTAACAGAAGTAAATGCCCACCCCTTCTTATTGCCAAAAGCTATAAGGGCAAAGGTGCTATACACCCTATCATTTTATCTGAATGTCAGCTGGCTAGAAAATGATCATTCTTTAGAATATATTTTTTAAACCGTGAATGAGCTGGATTATGAACTGATTATGGACCATGGAAAGGCACAAACCTTCTAGGGACCTTTGCTTAACCTCACTCACTGCTCATAGGAGTACTTGCCACCACCAACCCACCCCCAGTGACCCCCCAGAGTCTCTTACCTGAGTCATAGGAGAAGTCTGTGCGCTCCTGCTTGATCAACACCCCCGCCCCTGGGTACCTGTGCCCACTGACCCCACCCTGGCTCGAAGCCGGCTGGCCAGCCTGTTCATACAGGGGATCATGGTACTCCTGCTTGAAGCTCTGCTGGGGGTAGGCTGGGCAGGGCTCCGACAGCTGGTGTTGGTAGGGGGCTGGGAGAGGTTCCCGGCCCCCTCCCTGAGGAGATGTGAAGGAGTGGCACATGTCCAGAGGCTGCTGGAAGACGGAGCTGGATGTGAATGGATGGAGAAGGAAGAAAAGAGAATCTTCCATTAGGTCCCCTTGAGCCTATCACTTGCTGACAGGTTCTCCTCTCCTCCCAGCCAGGTCTCTACAGAGAACTAGGGAACTGAGCCCAGACTGCCTGGCGAGGCCTGGGTCCCTCGGTACTGTGGATCTGTCTCCTTACCTGTGCTCACCAAGGTACCCGTGGCCAGGGTGGGACTGGGAAGAGCTGGAGGATCTCAGGAGACTCTGCTGTTGTTCTGCCCTGGCAAAGGGCTGCAGGGGCGACTGTCCAGGGGCACCGGGGGCGGGGGACTTGATGCCGATTTGTCTGGGGGAGTCATAGGCACTGGAATTGAAGGGGAGATGGGAATGAGGGGACAGAGAAACTAGGTAACCATCTGTTTTACCCTTCATCCCCCCAGGAAGTGATTATTACAATTGCAGGAGTAGAGGAGCTGGGTGAAATTTATTTATTTTTATATTTATTTAAACTTTTGGGGTTTGTGCCTCCCCCCGCCAGGTGACAGGTATCATACTCTAGGTAGTCCTAGAACTCCCTCTGTGGACCAGGCTGGCCTCAAACTCAAGAGATCCGCCTGCCTCTGCCTCCTGAGTGCTGGGATTAAAGGCATATACCACTACTGCCCAGCAATTTTATTTGCCTACTTATTGTATTTTTGAGACAGGGTTTCTCTGTGTATCCCTGGCTATCCTAGAATTCACTCTGTAGACCAGGCAGGCCTCTGCCTCCCAAGTGGTAGGAAGGGTGTTTTGTTTTGTTCGTTTAAGATAAAGCTTCATGTAGCCCAGGGTGGCCTCAAACTCTCCAGACAATGACCTCCAAATTGATTCTCTTTTTTTCCTCCTCACAACTGCTAAGATTACATGCACATCATCACCCGCCAGGTTTATGTGGTGCACACAAGACAAGCAGGCTGCTGATTTAGCTACATTCCCAGCCCCCAGGCGAATTCTTTTATTTCTACCCCCAAAGGGTTTTGCTTGACCTGAACCTCTGTATGGAGCTAAAGCTGACCCCAAACTCACAACCCTCCTGCCTCAAGCACATGCCATCATGCCTATCTAAGTGAATTCCTTTTCTTAACCCATGAACTGAGCCCCTTAGCTTGACAATATCTCTCTGAGGCCCAGAGCAACTGGTTTGAGTAGGACTCCTTGTGCTCAGGCCTCAGCGCACTGGGGGCCATCTGTCAACTGTGTGGTGCCTCCTGCTGTTACCCAGAGGAATTAGGCAACCCTCCATCGTCCAACCTACAGCCCTACAGCTGCCTCAGCTCAGGGCTGCCCTCCCCTCCCCCAACCCTCAAGGAAGCCTCGCCTCGGCCTTCCTGACACCTTGGCCCAGACTTCCCCACACTCACCTGGAGTAAAGGCACTGCTCTCCATGGCGGTAGGGGAGTGGGGGCTTCCTGCTGCAGGACAGGGCGGGCTCTGGGCGGGGACTCTGGGGCTCCTTCTTGATCCTGGTGGTGGGGCTATGGAAAGCTACTGTGGGGTAGGACAGGGCAAAGCCCGAGGGTCACATGGAGGCCGCCAGGGCTTGTGACACCCCAGCGTTCTGAGGGCGGGTTAGGTTGCTGGTGCAGTACCCTCCCTTCCGGCTCTCGTTCTCTGAACACCGAAGTTGACGCTTTCGGAACATCCTGGTTACTCCTGGTATGACTAGTTTTACACATTAGGCTAACATCTGGTATTAACCAAGGGAACCATCTAAGAGTTAACACGCACACCCCAAGCCAAGAAAACACCTTCATAAAAGTGAGCATGTTAGACCCAGGGCCTTTGGCTTTCCTGAGTGCCCTGGAAAATTCCAAGTGAGAGACATGTTTTCTTATTTGGGGCTATAAAGATGCTTTGGTTTTCTGAGGGCGTCTGGCGATTAGCCCACTTGTTTGTCAGCTGAGTAACATACACATGCTCCTAATTATCTGTGAGGAGCATTGGCCTTTTCTGGGCGCTTGCTGGGTTCTCAGAGTCCAGCTACCACTGTGGCTGAGCCCTGGTGTGAGTGCAGGCCCATCAGATGCCCTGGAATCCACACTTCTGAGGTCTGCTGTATTCCATTCTCGTGCCTGTTTTATTTCATGGGTGATGACAGCTGAGAGCAGTACCTGATATCCAAACATCCTTTCTCACATTTCCTTTCTTTTTTGTTTTTTTTCAAGACAGGGTTTCTCTGTGTAGCCCTGGCTGTCCTCAAATTCACAGAGATCTGCTTGCCTCTGCCTCCCAAGTACTAGGATTAAAAGCACCACACCAGGCAGCTTTTTTTCATTTGAGGCAAGGCCTTGCTATGTATCCAGAGTGGTCTTAAGCTCACTGTCCTCCAGATTGCAGGTGTGGGCCACCCTACCTGGCCAAGCATTGTTTCTCAGCAGTGACACTTGCGACTTGGGGTCAGATGTAGGGGATGTCTTGAACATCATAGGATATTTTTGCAGTACCACTCACCATCCCATTTTTACCCAACCCCAGACTCTCCAAAGACACTGACAAATCTTTTCTGGGGCAACATCACCAGTGCTAAAGAGAATAACAGAACAATGGGTCTGGGTCCTGCTTAGCTGTCTCAAGTCCCTGGCTTTGGCTGGAGAGAGAGAGCATCTCTCTGTTCCAGGTCACACAGCTACAACTCCACAGGGGAACCAAGGTCTTCATCTCCAGTCACTGCGTTTGTCTTGGGGTCCATATTCCAGGATGAGGAGCCCTGACCTTCACCCTGTCTTTAGGGGAGAGCAAACTGCTCTCCTCTGGGTGACTCTCTGCCCCCCATGACTCACTTCCTGTCGTTCTCTGATCCCCACCCCCTACCCCTGGACCCAGCATTCACTACTCACAGTTTTCTGAATGGAAATCAGGAACGAACTGTTCATCGCTGTCTGGTACCTGAGCTGCAGAGAGAGGCTACAGTGAGTCTGGGGTGTGGCTGTGCAAAGTGGCAGCCCCAGGAAGACACCATTGTTGCCACCCTGAAGATTAGCTCCAGCCTTGAGGCAGTCAAGAGCTTTCCTTAGACCAAGGGTCACTCCATCCTAGGTCCTGCACCCTCCAGCCCCTGCTGATGAAGGCTCCAGGGAGGACTCTCAGAACTTGTCTGAGAAGACTCCAGTCTTTGCCTAGATGTTTGGTCCCTGGTCCCTCCATTTTTCTGAAGTGTAAGTGGACTTGCCCTTCAAAGTTTACAAGGCTTTGTCAGGGCTCACAGCAGAGTGCTATCGGAGTGAGCAGGAACTATATATAAACTGTGGGATCCTGTGGACCTGGAATCTGATGAGGAAATTCTGAATTTGGGAAGGGCCCACGAGTCTTCACTTCAAATAATTTCCCAGGTGCTTTGGAGACATAGGAGAGCTCTGGAGCCTAGGAAAGGGGATGGGGGGTGGGGGGAGAACAGCTGCAGAGATGTGAAAAGAAGGTAAAAAGAGGGCAGGAGGAAGTTGGAGATACCATCTCATCATTGATGTGTAGCCAAGGGAAAGGCAGGCTTTCCAAGCCTGGAGGTCCAGGGAGCACTCTCCAAGGGCCAGCATCTCTGTACCAGAGGGTACCTCAATGGGCTCCGTCATTCTTGTTTACTTTTGCCTCTCTATCAAGGGGGAAAAAGAATCACAGCAGAAAGAAGGACAGACACAAAGAAGGGCTTCCTGACTGTCTAGGATAATAGTGGGTCTGAAGCGGGACAATGGAACTCATGACCCAGGAGACTGGACTGTCACTCCCTGGAGACTGCTCACAGACTGGACAATGTCGAAATTGCAAGATAAAAGACTCGGACTTCAGAGTGGCTGGTGAGGCGTGTAAGATGAGGGTAGCCATGTAAGCACACAGGCTCAGCTCTTGGCCACAGGACCCTGTGTTTCCCCATTCACCAACTCCAGGCTCTGCAGCCCGCCCAGCTGGCAGGGTGATCTTTGGACAACAGAAACCAAATCGCTTTGCGCTCTCCCTTAAAATGTGAAATCTGAACTCCTACCCTTGGCCTCCTCTTGTCTCTCTGGCCTGCCTCTCCTTGCTGCTGATAGGCCCTAGCACCTTGGTCTCCTTTGGCCCTCAGGCTTGCTGAGCTGGGTCTTCCCACCCCCTAGATCCTCTGCTCTGTTCAGGATCTCACTATGTAGCCCATGCTGACCTGAAACTCAGCATCTTCCTGACTCTGCCTGGAATGCTAGGGTTGCACATGGGCCCCCTGCCAGGCTTATCAGAGGCCTTCTCTGACCACTCAAAGCAAAACTGTCCCTTTTGGCTTTCTGTCTCAGCTGGCACCGCCCCCCTCCATCTTATTAATGTGTATTCACATGTTAGTTAGTGTTCATCTCTTCACCAGGAAGTTAAGCTGTGTGGACAAGGGCCTTTCCTTCTTCAGATGACTACCTAGCATTCAGACCAGATACTGAATGATCATTATTTATGAATAAGCATCCAATGAGACTCATCCTCAGGCTGGGAGGAGCTAGCAAGCACCACAGATTCCGAAGGCAGGGCGAGCCTAAGCCAAGCAACCCTCCCCTTACCCTGCAGCTATTCCTCTCTACATACCAGCTACCACCAGCGTTGGCACACCACCGGAAAAGCTCATCTTACAAGGATGCTCCAGCTGTGATCAAATGCTTGCTTCAAATGTCAGAGGTATACTGAGTGATTGCAGATAATAGGTTTATAGTTGATTTTTACTTATTTACTTATTGCAATGGTGGTGGTTGAATCAAGGTCCTTATGAACCCCCCACCCCTCCAGCCCTTGTTTTCTTTTTGAGACAAGATCTTCCTAGGTACTCCAGGCTGGCCTTAAATTCTAAATTCACCATCTTCCTGCTTCAGCTTCCTAAGGATTGTAATTACAGGCCTATGCAACATCATATCTGGCTTACATGATTAGATTTTCGATAGAGAGACTGGCGTGAGGGAGTTTAAGAACCAGAAGTCTCCAGTAGTTAAGAACTTACTTAGATCAGTGCACTACAATTCCAAAGATGCTAAATCCCAAGGCAAAAGTATACGTAAGTCCCCAGCTTTTTGGAAGCCCAACTACACTCCCCAGAGGCTGTCCCCTGGTTAGCCTGACTGAAGAATCACCTGGTGTTGTTATCCCCACTGGTTCCCAGGTTTCTAGTCCTCAAATCTGGAAAGTCATTCTCTCAGACAGAGGTGGGCCAGGCATGCAGATTTGCAGTAAATGGCCCTGGCAGCTGGCTCATTTGGAGAGCACTAGTCAAAGGGAAGGATACACTTCTTCCTGCCAGTCTCCTGGCCCAATCAAAGGTGACAGACACCCTGAAGGTGGCTGAGACAAACAGGCTAAGTGGTGCTTCCCTCCCTGCTACTTAGGCAAGGAGGGTGGGTCCCTGAGGGCAAGGAAGGGGTGCAGAACTTGGCAGGGGGTAACTGACGTACTCTGGAGCCCCTCTTGGGGCCTCATTAACTACCCGTTTCCAGTGAGGTAATGGGCTGGGGGCATCTGCTGACGCCACTGGGCTAGAGAGCCCTGTGGGTCATCTGACCTTTCCTCCTGCCTCAAGCTTGGAAGTTTATCCAGAACCCCCAGAAGAGAGCTCTCTTCACCACACAGACTGAACCCCCAAAGATGACGCTATTCTTGTCCCAGAATGGGGAGTGAGCCCTACTGCCTGCTCAGCTTTCCCAATACTGGCCCTCTCCCACAGAGGTACCACAGGGCCCTCAGTCACCCAGAGACTATCAACGAGGGTAGAAATAGGAACAGAAGCAGAACCTTACGTTCCTAGAGAGCAGAGGAAATTTTAATTACCATGTTTGGTATTGAACATGCACCATTCTATTTGTTGACTCGGCTCTGTTTTGGCTGCTAAGCCAGTGTGCCAGAGTCTGTCCCCAACTCCACTGGCACTAAAAAGAGACTATCTCGGTGGGGACATGGCAGATGATTAAGGGAGGTGTGTGTGTACTCGTGTGTGTGTGTGTGTGTGTGTGTGTGTGTGTGTGTACACCCAGTGTAACTCACAAGCATACACACACACACACACACACACACACACACACACACACACACACGCAGAATATTCAGGGACTGTCCCTTCAACAGGAAGCCAGGGGGACCCCAAAGATGGGCTCCAGAAGAAATGGGAAATTCAACCAGCTAAGCATTAGAGGCTATCACAAGCTAGCTACCATGTATCCCACAAAGGGATGTCATCCTCTGGGCGTGATAAGAGTGAATGGTAGCATTCCCCACCCCGCACCCTGCCCCCACCCTGGCAGCCTCTATTTTGGAAGGAACCAGTTCTCTATATGTAGAGGGGACATTCCTCTCCAGGAACCTCCTGGAAGGGGAGGAAATAGAAAGATGGAAGAGGCACTGAACTAGGAAAGACTAGCGAGAGAACTGAGGATGAACCCCCTCCCACCCCAACAGACTGAGCCCCCCAGACACCAGAGTGTATGCACACTCTTTCCAAATTCCTTGTACTTCATTCTGAGAAAACATAGGGGTGAAAGCACCCTCCATGTTTTCTCTCCTCACAGGGGGTCTCTTTTGGTCTCTATAGATAAGGAGGTCAAAGGGCCCAGGGGAGGGTCGCCCTTGAAGGGGTGGGGTGTTTGGCTGCGGTAATTCTTGTGAGAGGATGAGCCAGATCCATCCCTTAAAATTCTGATAGAAGCTATAAACCATTCTCATCCTAGGAAAATCGGTATTATTACCATTTATGATGCAACACCAACAATTTTACACGCAGAATAGCAGCGTCAAGGACCCCAAATCTATCCACAAGTCTTGTAGAAATTCACAGGCCCCCCCCCCACACACTTCATACAAAGGGTGTACAGAGCTCAGGTAGTGTTCCCAACTACCAAAGAGACCAGAGTCATTGTCCCTAATGGTTCTTGAAGGCTCCTGACAGTCCTACAAAGGGACTCTCCACCAGATCCACAAATCTTTTACATAACCACCACATCTTAGCGCAGTCTGCCGGAGCCTGGGTTTCTCGGTGGCAGCCTGATCCTTTCCCCAACATCTCAACTGATCACAGGCACCCAGAAACCAGATGACCCTCTTTGGCTCAGCTCATCCTTCTACGCAGAAAAATCCCGACCCCGAAGATGTGTATACTGCCTCAGAAGAGCCTTACCAATAGTGACCCCAAAAGCCCAGTCAGCAGCCGATATTCCAGAAGCCACGTCCACTTCTCTCTACCTCTGCTTGGGTTCAGCCTGGTCACCACCACCTCCAAATCTTCACTGCCCCACCCACACTGTAAGAATTCACTGTTTCTCTCCAAATTGAGGTTTTAGGAAGAAACCAAGCTAAGAGAGGGGAGGTTGGGCTCTGGGCCCCATTCCTCCTGATGTCCCCCACTACTGGCAAGTTTCCAAAGGAGCTCGTCCCTCCCTGTCACCCCTTTGGATTGTAAGGGGGGCCACTGACCTGGTGGGAAGAGGCAGGAAAGGAGATTGGGGTGATGTTGGGATGGTGCAGGGGGACAGGACCCCGGCAGCTGCATCTGTTTCCGCAGAGAGAGTGAGGAGCGAGTGGCCTCAGCATCCCCCCCTCAGGCCTGGCCATCCATCGCCAGCTGGGAACCTGAGCTGCTCCCTCAGGAGGAAGGAGAAGGAACCAAGGAGATCCCAGCCCCCCCTTGCATTCCCCACCCCCACCTCCCCACCCACTGGATTTAAATGTACAGGGACTCCCAAGGCAGCAGTATGTAACACACACATGCACGCGTGCGCACATGCAAGCTTGCACACACACTTGCTGTCATACTAACACACAGACAGACACATGGACTGTCACCAGACCCACCACCAAGGGGAGGAGCTCCCATGGTTGGATGAAGAGAGCATTTTCCATCCCTTGTCACCCAAATGGACCAAGTACTGACAAAATGCCATCCTGAGCTAACTCACAGCCTGGGATCTGACCACCATGGGGACCCTCAGCTGACGGGAAGGAACGGGAACCCAGAGAACCAGACCCAAATCAGGTGGTAAAAAAAGGGGGTCCTTAAGAGATCATGGGAACCCTGAGTTCTTCAACTGGGGTCAGCCTACCCAACAAAGCTCTTCATGTAAGTAGGAGCTGGGCACTCAGCTGAGGAAGATACTCAATACCCCAGAACCCACCCACTCCCCATTCCATTTTTTTTGGAAGATGAACTCCATACTAAACAATCAATCTTCAATAATAATAATAGTAGTAGTAGTAATAAATAATGTGGTGTGTGTGTGTGTGTGTGTGAGAGAGAGAGAGAGAGAGAGAGAGGGAGGGAGGGAGGGAGGGAGGGAGAGAGAGAGAGAGAGAGAGAGAGAGAGATGGATGGCCAAAACATCTCATCCCACAGCTCTGCTTAGTGGTCTTTCTTCTCATCCAAGCCACTCCTATAGAGAATCCTGAGAGAGGTGGATTTGGGGCTTTTAAATTCCAAAAGAAAGGTACTCAGAGTGGAGGAATGGGAAAGCCCACAGGAAGAGAAAAGACCTCAAGAAAGAATTCACTTTCGGTTTCTTAGTTTTAGAGTATGAACACAAAGGGGGTGTTGGCTAAGATAGGGGTGTTAACCCTTCCTGAATCTCAGGGCCTGTAAATCACCATGCCTCCTTCTTCTGGCAGCCCTGCCAGCGACACCCTCAGGCTAAATAACCTCACCAAAACACCAACTAGGATCCAATAGGACACACTACTCCACCCAGCCCAGGCTGGGCCACTGACCCCATCCTGGCCAGCTCACAACCGACCCACCAGCATACAGGAAGGGGGGCATTTGCCTGGGGGTGGAGGTATTCAGGAGAGATGGATGGAGGACCAGTTGCCACTGGAATTATAATCAAGGCTATTTGGGGAGGCAGCCCTGAGTCTTCTCTGCCAAAGTGCCAAGAAAAGAATTATTGAAACTTTGGTTGTTTCTTTGGCTTGGGCAGTAAATTGGCTCTTGGAGTTAGAAAGTGAAAGGAAGTAAAAACCAATGTTCTCGCAGTTCCAGAAGATAGGTAACAAATTCCTCCTATGTCTCCTGTTCCTCACTGCTCTCTTTAAACATCTCAACACCCCAACACTACACCTAGGCCTGGAGCCTCCTGCCAAACAAACTTTGCAAATGAAATTTTCAACCAGGAAAAACGGGCCTGGGGCCAAGTTCCATTCAAATAAGCAAATACCCCACACAATAGTCTGATTCATCCCCAGGCCTAGTTATACAAGCCTGGCTCGGGGTGAGAAAATAAATATCGATATGTGTCCACACTGGGCACTGGGGAGACTTAAGTAGTTAGGGGCTGGGGGAGGGGAGCTGAAGGACTCCTTGAGACAGAAAAGACCCCCAAGCCCCACTTCTAAATTCTAGGAAGACAACAAAACTACTCACCTTCAGCGAGCCACGTCTCTTGGAAGTGACTGAGATCCTGGAAGAGATCTGCTGGGTGAATATTGGAATTGGTGATGAGGTGGACAGGATACAGGGAGAGACCTGCCTAGCCCGGGTTACAGCCTCCCCACTGGGGATAAGGGACGGAGAAGAATGATCAGAGTCCTCTAGGTGGTTTGACTTTTGGGGAAACGTGGGTTGGAGAGGTCCAGGACAGAGCTTTGGGATGTGTGTGGGTTGAGGATAGGGGTCGCAGTTAAGTCTGGTTCTTTACCTTCGGAGTCGGAAGGCGGCAGGGAGCCCGGGTCCATGAGCTTCCCCTGCGGGACCATCAGCGCTTCGCCCAAGCTCCCATTTCCGGGAGATTTCTGCTGGAAGGAGGGGGGAGAATGCCCCCGAATCACCCTAAGGAGTCTAGCTTGGGGGTGGGGGTGGGTTCCCCGGGTGGCTCAAGGGCTAGGCCGCCCTGGACCCCACTGAGACCCCCCCCCGGGAGGGGGCTGTGGAGCGAGTAGGGGCGGGGTGCGGGGCGGGGGCGGGCGTGGAGGCCGGCGAGGCGCTCACGCTGCAGAAGGTGTAAGGCACTCGCTGGTCCAAGTATCCGCCTTTCATCCTCCGCTCCATCCGGCCGCTCCCTCCGGCCACACGGCCGGGCCCCCGCGCGGAGGCAGAGACCTGGGAGGGGGGAGGCAGTTCGTACACGGTCCCGGGAGCGCTGCGGGGGGAGGGGGCGATCGCGAGGCAGCGGGTCGGACAGTGAAACTTCTCCGACTCGCTGGGACCTGCGCGGCCGAGCGCCGCCACCGCCACTCCCCTCCCGCCAAAGGAGGTCCCACCTGCTCCCGCGAGCTGGGGTCGGCGTGTCTGCTTTCTGCAGCCCTGCTCAGCCCGAGCTAGGTTACATAAGACGTGTGTGTGCGTGCGTGTGAGTGTGTGTGTGTGTGTGTGTGTGTGTGTGTGTGCGCGCGCGCGCGCGCGCTCAAGGCGCACACCATTCGCACGCCCATAACTCAGGCGCCCCCTCCAGCCCCGAATCCCGACGCCCCCCACCCCCGCCCCGGAATGTGCGGAAGCGGGCGCCGAATAGAGTGGTGTGTGGGAGACGAAGCGGGGAATCACAGACACTCTCCCTTCCTTCCCCTTCCGCAGCTTCACCTGAGGCCCGCGCGTCTGTGCAGGAGCCGCGGGGGGATGCTCAGCATGCCCGGGGGATGATACAACTAAGGTGGAGGGGCTAGGCCAGAGCGAGGCGGCCTGAGCCCCGGGTCCCCAGAGCCCCGGCTTGTTTTCCGGGCGCAGCAGACAGTTGTGAGCCCTGGGGAGCAGCTGATTGGTGCATTTCCTTTGCCTTAGCCTCCCCCCCCCCCCCCCCCCCCAGCCCCCCGGGTTCCCTTTGTTTCATTGACTTTTGTGAATGAAACCCCAGGGCCGGGCACGCCCGCCAATCCGCAGACTCGCCTAGCCTGGCTTGAGGGCGGAGTTTCCCATCCACGGAGGCCAATCAGAATGTAGGGGCTGTCTCCCGGCCTCATTCACTTCTTGGACTTCCATTCATAAAAAAATAAACTCCTTTCGGCCTCAGTTCATTCATAAAGAATTGAGAAAAAAGAGGGAAGCTGAGGACCGGGCAGCTTCTCTACAGGTTCCGGCGTGGGCTTTAGGGTCTGAGGAGCCCTGAGCTCCTCCCGCTGGCATTAGCACACACCTCTGTGCATCTGTGCGTACGTGGGAGTGCGAACACGTCTGTGTGCCCTGGGGGGAGGGGGAGGCAAACGAACTTGTGTGCCCAAAGGAACCATAGTAACTAGCATTTATGAAGCGCTCTGCCTCCACGTGCTCATTTCCTTCCCATAACCTGGTGCCGCGGAGCTATTGTTTCCATTTTATTTTACGAGTGAAAATGGAAGAGAGCTAAGAAAGGGATGTTGTTCCTCACCTGAGGTAACTCAGCTAGTCAATATTGCTGGGCATTAGCGTGTCAAACCGGTCACCGTCTTCTGTGCAGCCTGATGAGACCATGAGCTCAAGTGAATTAAGCTGTGTGAAAACAATAGCCGCACACTTGGTGCTCAGCAAATGTAAAATGGCATGAATATAGTTTTCTCAAGGGCCTGTGGTGTGTAGATCTGCTTTATCTGTGACCTGCTTTATCATTCACTCATGGCTGTGAAAACAAGAGGCTCAAGGACAGGTGATTGTCCCTCTCTGCCATCTTACTTTGTATCTGAAGGCATGCATCCCACAAAAGGAAGCACTCCCAATGATCAGAGGAAAAGAAGGGTTTCAATTTTGCTCCATAAGTTTGTAATTTCACTCCTTACTTTATTCAGTAAATATCTGCTCTGTTAGACCCCGTGCTATGTGGCAAGCAAGCAGCTGTGAGAAAGGCTACCTCCCTTGGGTTCTGGGTTGCTCTAGCTGCCACCACAAGGACCCACAGGCCCAGGGGCCTGCTTTCAAAATCCATCTATCTAATCAAGTACCTCCTCCTTTACAGGTGAGGTGGTGGAGGGTCTGAGAAGGAAGTGGTACATGCAATCTCTTCCAGCCTGTATGAGTCAGGGCTGGGACAAGAACATCAACTCCCCGGCACCTGAATAGGGCTCCTTCTACAGCATCAACACCCCCTTGTCTGCCAAACTCCTCCTTAAAACTCAAACCTGTGGCCCCTCTCCTCCAGGGAGCCTTCCTTCCATGAGAGCTGGGTCAGTCCATATTTCTGTTCACTCTGTTTGCTGTTACAGAAATCCCTATGTATGTACAGGGAGCTCTGCAGGACCCAGAGGAGGAGCTATTTGTAAGACCCCCTTGGAGCCTTGCTCATTTTCAAGAGCGCAAAATGCCTGTCAAGTAAATAGCTACAATAAAAAGCAAAGTAATGGAGTTTTGCAGGCACCCTGCCCAAGGAAGGAGAGGCAAGCCCTAGCAGATCCCAGCTTGGGGTGGGGTGTGAGTTCCTAGGCCAGAAGTGGGGGAGGAAGGCAGGCAGTTAGCTCTAGGAAGAGAGCTCTGATGTGGTCTCCGTGAAGGATCAGTTGGGTCCCTGAGTGAGCCCTGGGTGCTCCAGTTGGGGCCTGTCTAGGGCTGCCTGTCTGGTTCTGAGTTCCTTCATTTCTCTGGAGGGCCCTAGCTCTTTCCTTACCCTCCCCAGGCAGAGACCAAAGGAGCCTACCTCCCTGTCTCTTGCTCAGCCTGCAGACCCAGTGAGAGGACACTGTAACTGCAGCTGCCACACTTGCCTTGGCCTCTGACCAAACACTCAGGTTAAGATCAGTGACATTTCCAAAGGGAACACTGGAGCCTCTTCCCCAATGGGGCCCGAGGTAGTTGAGGAAGAAGAGAGAGAGGCTGGAGGTGTGGACTGGAACTCACAATGTGGGTTAAGAGACACTGAGGGAGCCAGCCTTGTGTGCATGCTCCCCATCAGTTCCTGCCACCTGCCACCCTCGCCTCATTTTACAAGAGGTGACAATGGAGGCCTTCCAAATGCACACTAACCCCAAGGGCCCCCACTCACAGACTGAGGAGACTCCAAAGACACTCACTTTATGGAAGCACATGAGGCCACTTGGAGGACCCTGCTAAGCCTGACCTACACCACCACCACTCAGATGCAGGATGCTCACAGCTCCTTTATGCTTCCTGACTCCTCCAATATACCTCCATGAGAGGTCGTGCAGGTAAACACCCTCTTCCTCCAGTAGATTGGGGGGCTAGACTCTAACCTGTTTCCTAAGAGGACTTTAGAGATGTAAATTTTCATACAAAGGCGACCCATAGTTTGCTGCGGGAGCTGTGGGACTGTAGTACAAGCATGGGAAGGAAGAAGGCTGTTTAAGGCACCTGAGTGCAACAGCACGCAGGCTTTGGAGCCATCGAGAGGTGGGCTCTCCTCACATAGCTTTTATTTATTTACTTTTTACCTTTATTTATGTGTATGTGTATGTGTAGACATGTGTGGGTGCCTACAGAGGCAGAGGCATCAGTTCTCCTGAAGCTGCAGGTAACAGGCAGTTGTAAGCCATCTGGTGTGGGTGCTGAGAACAGAATTCAAGTCCTCTGGAAGAGCAGCAAGTGCTCTAAACTGATGAGCCATCTCTCCAGCCCATGTTTTATTGTGGCTTTCTCTCCCCTCCTCCCCCCCACCCCTGTCTCTCTCCTCCCTCCCTCCCTCCCTCCCTTCTTCCTCCCTCCCTTCTTCCTTCCTTCCTTCCTTCTATCCCTTTCTTTCTTTCTTTCTTTCTTTCTTTCTTTCTTTCTTTCTTTCTCTCTCTCTCTCTCTCTCTCTTTCTTTCTCTCTTTCTTTCTTTCTTTCTTTCTTTCCTTCCCCTTTTTGAGACAGGGTCTCATATAACTCATTCTGATGCAGAACTCCCTATGTAGCTAGGATGACTTTAAAATGTTGATCCTCCAGCCTCTATCTACTTAGGGCTTGGTCTTTCAAAACAAGGTCAGATTCTAGGTCTTCCAGGCTGGCCTTAAATTTGTGATACTCTGCCTTATCTTCCTGGAGTGCTGGAATTACAGGTGGGCAAGAGCACACCTGCCCACATAGGCTTTGGAGAAAGAATGGCAGGGGCCTGGATTTGGTCCTCCTGTTGTGTTAGCTGGGGACATCCCGTGGGTAACCACACATGGCATACACACAGACACACAGACACACACACACACACACACACACACACACACACACACAGAGTAAATAAAAAAGGTGAGCAACATTTTTCTCCCTTTTCCTTTTTGTGTATATTGTGGGATGTGTGTGTGTGTACATGTTCAAATATGTGTAGGTACACACGTACGGGTGTCTGTGCATATGTGTGTCTGCAGCTGTGGGAGGTCTAAAGTTGAGACAGGTGTCTCCTTGATCACTCTCCATCTCATTTGCTGAAGCAGAATCTCTGGATGAACTTGGAGCTTGCCAACTTGGCTAGTGTAGCCAGCCAGCTTGCCCAGGGGATTCCCTGTTGTTACTTCCTTCACTGGGATTATAGACAGGTTGCCATGCTCACCTGGCATGTACATGAGTATTGTGGATCTGAACTCTGGTCCTCATGCTTGGGCAGCATGCTCTTTACTCACTGAGACATTCATAAAACCCCACATTTTAATGCCTTAAAATTGTTCGTTGCATCTATCTATCTATCTATCCAGCTATCATCTATCTATCTATCTATCTATCTATCTATGTATTTATCTATCATCTATCCACCTATCTATCTATCTTTCTATCTATGTATATCTATCTATCATCTATGTATCTATCCATCCATCCATCCATGTATCTGGAGGCATATGCTTGCTGCAGCATGTGGAGGACAGAAAACCATTTTCAGGCCCTCTTTCATTCCATCATGTGGATGGGGATCAAACTTGGGGGTCAGGCCAGCAAGTGCCTCAACCTGATGCACAATCTCACCGGCCCCATTTTAACATTTTTAAACAAAGCAGACTATGCAGTGTCCTGCTTTTCTTTAAAACACTGTGTCGAGAGGAAAGCCTGATCCGGGAGGCCTGAGACAGTGGTGGCCAGAGGAAAGCAGTTTCTATTTTTAGAAGGTGCTGGTGACTCCAGCTTTCCACATTCACTGCCTGCAGCAGCTCAGGCTCCCTTGAACATGCAGAGCTCTTTTTATTTTTGGCTCTGTCCGTCCCTCCCCGTCCATTTAGATTTCCACCTCTCTGTTTCTAGTTCAGCCGTTCATAGATTGAGCCCTCCCAGAACACTGCAGGACAGAAGGTTTTTGTTTGTTTTCAATTCTTTTCCCTTTTGGTGGGGGAGAGACAAACGGACAAATGTTAGCAGTCTGAAGGATCTGAATGGAATTGGAGCCAGGTGGCCAGAGTGCAGGATGATCCCCTTTTTAATTAAGTGTGGACTTGAATTATGAGGGCCGTGGCTCCTGCTGGGCGGGGCTCTGCTGAGGGAAGGCAGTTTCTCTCTTCACAGATTAAGCACCGTTATTCCACTTAGTCTCTCCTCAGTTCCCTGAGAGTGTCTATATTTGTTCTTGTCAGAAATAATGGACAACTCTATGCTCAGCCAGCTAAGGCAGGGCTAGGGAACGCCAGGGCTGCCCAAACCTGGGGACCATTCCTGGAAATTATTTTTGGAGGGAATAGTGGTGTGTGTGTGTGTGTGTGTTTTCTTTTTTTTAATTAATTAAAAAAAATATTTGAGACAGTGGCACTCGCCATTAATCCCAGCACTTGGGAGTCAGAGCCAAGCGGATCTCAGTGAGTTCAAGGCCAGCCTGGTCTTCAGAGCCAGACCCAGGACAGGCACCAAAACTACACAGAGAAACCCTGTCTCGAAAAAACAAAAAACAAAAAAACAAAACAACAACAAAAAAAATCGAGACAGTCTCATGTATCCCAGGCTAGCCTTAACTTAAACCCACACACAATGCAGTTGAAGATGACCTTGAATTTCTGCTGCTCCTGCCTCTCTGTCTTCAGGCTGCTGGGGTTGCAAACTGTACCACCACACCATTTTTTTTTACCCAGTCCTAGATACTGAGCCCAGGCTACTCAAGCACCTTGTCCACTGAGCTGTGTCTCCAGCCTAGGTTTTACTTCCAAAGGTTCTTTCCTCCACCCCACTCCACAACAGAAACTCGTTTATCACTTCTAGCCCTTAACAGCCCCAGAGTCACTAGGCTTCTCCTTAAGCTCAAGGAGCTGGCTGCCACCGCCAATTGATTTCTCCTGTGGATTTTCATGTGTCCCACTGGCCACTGGAGCCTAGACTCATCAGGTGGTTTATAGCAATGGTTGTTGGTATACAGTTTGGGGCAGAGCTGATCTCCCAGTCACTCTTCGGGGGGAACCTGGATGGAGAAGAACATCGGTGGGGGCGGAGCGGGGGTGGGTGGGTGGAGATGCACTCTGAGAGGACACAAGGCCTAGCCAGGTGGAGATCAGGCATTCATGACTTCAGTTTAAATAAGGTGTTTGTATGTGAGCTTTCAACTTTGTTGCTTCCTGAGCATGTCCAGATGGATCGTCTTGTTTCATTTTCCCTGTGCCCTGCAAAGTGGGTATCTGGAGTTCCGCATTGTAGCTGAGCCTTCAGAAGTCCAGAGAGCAATTAGCCTTGTGCCCCCTTTAGTGTGAGAAGGACCAAACTTTCATTTCCATACCTCCAGGGTCTCATCTTCCACCAGCTCAAAGGTTAGCAATTCTAAGCTGGAGGAGAGGGTAGCAGGTTGGTTCTTCTGGTTATTTGTTTTTGAGACAGGGTCTCATGTAGCCCAAGCTGGCCTGGAATTTGATATGTATTGAAGGATGACCCTGAACTTAAAAAGGAAATGATTTGTTAAATATTATTCCTTATGAATTTGAAATGTAATTTAATGTATACACTTGCATGTATGTCTTTGCTTCAGGTACATGAAGGCTAGAAGGGGACACTGGATCCTTTGGAACTGGAATTAGAGATGTGAACCTCCGTGGGAGTGCTGGGAATTGAATCCCGGTCCTTTGGAAGACAGCCAGTGCTCCTAACTGCTAAACCAACCATCTCTCTAGCACCCAGCTTCTGATCCCCTTGTCCCTGTCTCCTGGGTGCTGATACTAAAGGCCGGTGACACCACACTGGTTATACAGTACTGGTGATCGAACTCTGGGCCTAATGCATGCTGGGGAAACCTATCCACTGAGCTACAATCCGACTCTAGCAATAGCAAATTTTAAACAAACAAACAAAACAAAAAAACCTCCCCCACAGTATTGTTGTTTAATTTTCTAAATTATTTTTAGAGACAGGATCTCATTATGTTGCCCGGTTTGACCTGATTCCCAGTCTTGAGATACCTTGACCCTGCCTAACCCTTACCTGCTTGATATTTCCAATTTCTTTTCCCCTCCTACAGGTCAGTCTCACTTTTCCGGTAAGGCGTACATGGTACGGTCTTGCTGATTGTGTATCCTCTTAGGGGGTGCTCCGATAGTTTCTTAAATTGTACAGCAGACACGAATGTCTCCCACAAAGGGAAAGCTCATGGGGGAGGGGGAGCATTTTGCTCTCTAAAAAAAAAATTAAGAGTGTAAAGTATGTTTAATTAAAATGATAAATCTGGTTTTCACTTTCGGTTTTTACTACTGCTAAAACGAATATATTTTACACATATTTGCAGAAGGCTGCAGCCATCAGGCCAGAAGAGCTGGAGCTGCTTTTCAGATCTGTCCATCTGAACCTTTCATTTTATTGACAGAGAAAATGAGAGGCTCAAGTTGGGGACTCCAAAGTTCCCGTAATGAGGAAGTGGCCAAGGTAAAGGCGGGCACAGAGGTTCGTCCTCTCTCTTGCTTCAATTCCAGGTGGAAACTGTCAGCTCTTCTTTTAAAAGGCTGTTCCATTCTTGGGGGTGTCTTAGCAGCTCAGTGGGTGAGCTTACTTCCTTAGAATGCGCAGCGCCTTGCAGTGTTCCATCCCCAGCAGAGCTCACCCTGGGCATGGTACATACCTATGATCGCAGTGAAGGGAAGGAGGACCAGAAGTTCAAGGCCAGCCTCAGATGCACAATAACTTCAAGGCCAGCCTGGGCTGAATGAAACTCAGCCTCTTTTTTTTTTTTTTTTTTTTTAAAGTGGTTCTCCCCTACCATGCAGACAGACTCCGCCCCCCCCCCCCCCCCCCAGTGGATGCTATTCACTCTCGGCCAGTTCTCTCTGGCTTCTCTGGCCCCTTGTGGCTTCTCAGCCTGGAGCCTTAGTCCATGACCAGTTACATTTGCTTCTTCTCTATATTTCCTTCTGTCCTGCTGGTGACCAGACCTTTGTTTCTTCTTGTCCTAGCATGGAGTTGAAAACAGATGTGATTGAGTTCATATTTCATATTGTGCTTCAAGTTGCACGTGCAGACCATTTACTGACATCCACGTGGGACCCCAATTCAAAAGTCATGCAATGGGGCCTTCTTCCCTTGGACCTTCCCCTGCTCTTGGGAGTTCTTTTTTGCCTTTCCTTAATAAATCTACATTTATTATCCTGCCCCCTTTTAAAAAGTCATACAGTGTTCTTCAGTGAAATTTTACTTATTTTTGTAGCCCTTCAAATATGCAAGGCAAGGGCTTTACTCCTGAACCACACCTTCAGATCCAGTGAAATTCTAGTTTGTTTATTTCATTATTTTTATTATTAGTGTTTGATTGGAGGTGAACATGTGAAGGTCAGAGAACAATTTCCTAGTCGGTCTGGTCTTTGCTTCCACCTTTTACATGGATTCTGGAGATCGAATCCTGGTCACCAGCCTTGTGAGTAAAAATCTTTACCTGCTGAGCTCTCATTGACCCTCCACTGAAAGGTTATGGTTGTTCTTATTCCTATTCTTGGGGCTTTGGTGTGCCTTCCTGGAGACCGCCATGCTGTTCAGTCTCTTGTGGCTCCACCCTGAGGTGGCCTGCACTTATATCCAGGCCACCGTGGACCTCCCGATCAGACAGGAGCGTCTTCTTGGTCGACACACGCAGCTGTGGACTGTGAGCACTTTGGTATGAATGGATTAAGGACCCAAGAGCTGGATGTGGTGACAAACGCCCCTGGGTAAGTAGGTGACCGGAGAACAACCTTGGGTGTCCTTCCTCAGGTACCATCTACGTATCTTCTTTGCTTGTTTTTGAGTTGTGACCTCTCACTGGCCTAGAACTTGCCAAGTAGGCCAGGGCAGTGAGCCTCTGAGATCCTGCTGACTCTGCCTTCCCGGCCCTAGTAGGCAGGCATCACCACACTTGGCTTTTTTACATGGCTTCTGGGAACCAAACTCTTTGCTGACTGAGCTGTCTCCTCAGCCCGCTGGCTTCCTCCCTCCTTCCTTCCCTGACCCTTTCTCTTTCTTCTCCTTCTTTCTTTCAGCTTTTAGAGATGAGGTCTTGTGTAGCCTAGTCTTAGTCACTCTTCTCTTACTGTCTAGAGACTCCACAACCAAGGCAACTCTTACAAAGGAAAGGATTTAATTAGGGCTTGCTAACAGTTTCAGAGGTTTAGTCCATTGTCGTGGTGGGGAGCATGGTGGTGTGCAGGAAGGTGCTGGAGCAGGAGCTCAGAGCTACCTCCCGATCCATAAAGGGAGAGGGAGCGGAGCGAGGGAGGGAGGGAGGGAGGGAGGGAGGGAGGGAGGGAGGGGGAGGAGGGAGAGGGAAGAGAGAGAGAGAGAGAGAGAGAGAAGAGAAGAGAGACTGAGACTGGTCTGGCATGGGTTTTTGAAGCCTCAAAGCCCACCCTCCAGTGACCGCTGCCTCCTACAAGGCCACACCTCCGAATCCTTCTAATCCTATCAAAGAGTGCCACCACTCCCTGGCAACTAGACATTCAAATCTACAAGCCTATGGGGCCATTCTTATTCAAACTGGCCTTGAACTCTTGTTCCAGCTGTCTCAGCCCCCTAGAGTGCTGGAAATACAGACATGTACCACTGTGCCAGTAATATTTTTCAATGATTATAAAAGGCAAGCCAAAGCAAACAGGAAGTGGAGAGGGAACTTGGCAGATGGGAAAGGGCTCAGCCCACCTATCAACCCTTGGGCTATGATTTCAGAGGCCAAAGCCTTGACTACAGCCTAGGGGAGGCCTGAACTTGTTCCAAGTGGGGAGACAGGGAAAGCTCCTCTTGACTGCAAAGATCACAGAAGAACTTTTGGAGAAGGTGGTAATGGAGCGGGCATTGAGGTAGGACAGACTGGAGTGCCAGCTGGGGGCAGGTTATCCCTGCCTGAGGAGAGTAGCAGGACTGAAGACAGAAGGCTGGGATGCAGAAGATGCCCTTTAGAAAAGGGAAGACTCCAGGGTGTTGTGGAAGGGGTGAAGGAAGGCGGGAGACAGGACTTTGAAAACCTCTGAGATGTCCGCCTAAGAAGTTCCTCTGCGGTCTCTTGTCTCTGTGGCCTCTCAAGTCCATGTGTTGGCTGGCCATAGAGCAGAGAGAGAGATTCCAGGCCTGCTCACCCAGCTCTGCACACAGCAGTGGCTTTGGCCTTCGTCCCAGAACTCAGGCAGCAGGGTTTCCTTGAGTGCAACCTGGGCTGGATCCTCCCTGGAGGTTCCAGGTCTGGCTTGTGATTGTCCCATGGGTCCTCAAACACTGGTGCTAAGGGAAAGGAAGAGGAGGAGGAGTCAGTTCTCTTCACAGATGTGTATCTGTGGGTTCTCCTTACTGGCCTCGGCTGGACCTCTGCTGTCCTCTGGGGAAGCATGCTTCTGTCACGGGGGGAGCCTTAGCAGCGCATGTCCCAAAAGGATGAGCCCTCAGAGTTAGGAAGATGGGCCAAGTGGGTAAAATACTTGCTGAATAAGCACGGAGACCTGAGTTCAGATCCTCAGCACCCAGGTAAAAACCAGAAATGGTAGGGAGCGTTTGGAAACCCACGGCTGGGAGGAGGATCGCGGGTGCTCACCGGCTCAACCGTCTAGCCAGTTGGTGACCTCCAGGCTTAGTGGGAAATGCAGTCTCAAAAAATAAGGTGGAGAGCATTAGAGGCAGACAGTAGACCTCTGGACTCCACATACACACACATGCATGCATGGGCATGCACACACACACACACACACACACACACACACACACACTCACCATGAGCACACTAAAAAGGATGAGCCTCAGGCCTCCAGCCTGGGTCCTTGGCACCCTACATCAGTGCATATTAAATCCTTGTGGGTGGAGTGTACTGAGTGAGTGGGTGCCAGGGAGAAGATCGTCCACAGGGGTGTAGAGCAGGCCTCTACCTGCCAAGTGCTTCCTGTTTAGTCAGGGAGGTGGGTGGGCCTGGCAGAAGGAATTATGTTTACTAATAACATTGTTCCTAGCTCAAGTTTGAAGTACCAGAGGCCACCTGGGGGGATGGGCGCGCCAACGCTAGGGTGGCGGAAGCCACGCCCACTCCAGGAAGAGGTGTGGCTACTTCAGGCCCCTGCGGCTCTGAGCTCCCGGTGCCCAGCTGAGGTGGATTTCCTGGAGGTCTCCCAGGTCCTCATGCCAGCATCTCGCTTGGCCTTTGCCGTTCTCTGCCAAGGACGGAGACTTTGGGCCGTGACCTAGTGCAGAGGGGTCATTGATAGGTGTGTGTTTTGCTGGCACTATGGTAGTCAACTTGGGAATGGGGGTCGGGGGATCTTGGCGACTCCCGGGCCTGCAGCTCCCGGAGTTGTGCAACTTATTTTCTCAGCTTGGATAGAAAAGTGACAGAGGGGTGCAAAAATGAGCTGCACTTTTTCTTTTCTTTTTGAGAAAGAAGCTCACCACACCTGGCTTCTGTGGTGCTGGGGATCAAACCCAGGGCTTCCTGTATTCGAGGCAACTACTGACCTCTTGAGTTACATCCCCTACCACTTTATTTATCTTTTAATTTTATTATTATTGTTATTATTATTATTTTTTGAGACAGAGTTTCTTGCTGTAGACCTGGCTGTCCTGGAACTTGATCTGTAGCCCAGGCTGGCCTCGAACTCACAGAGATCCACTTACCTCTCCCTTCCGAATGCTGGGATTAAAAGCATGAGCCACCACCGCCGCCACCCAGCAAAATTTTACTGTTTTTATGTGTATGAGTGTTTTGCTGTATGTATGTCTATGTACCATGTATGTGTCTGCTGCAGGCAGAGGCCAGAACAGAGCATCATATTCTCTGGAACTGGAATTACAGATGGTTGTGATCTGCCATGTGGGTGCTGGGACTTGAACCTGGGTCCTCTGGAAGAACATCCAGTCCTCCTAACTTCTGAGCCACCTCTCCAGCCCCTTTATTTATTTCTTTATTGAGCAACTGCTAGATGGCAGGTACTTTGAGGAGGTGGGAACGACAGCATGGTTTTCCTTCAGCACTCACTGTGCACCAGACTGAATGTTTTACGCACGTTGCTCATTTATTCCCAATGAAATGTTCCCGGAGTTACCGAGCTGGTAAGTCACGAGAGGGGATGGCTGAGAAAGCTCGTCCCAGTGACCAGAACTGTGAGAGGTGCACTGTGTATGCTCTGGAAGAGCTGTGGCAGCTGTGAGGGGCGACTGTGCTTGGGGATTCAGAGAAGGGGTTTCATCGGGCTGTGCAGGTTGAAGGAAATGACACAGTTGCCAGGGGATAATTGTGGGCTGGAAAACAGCAGCAGTACTTGCAAAGGGGCAAGAGGCAGAAAGGAAGTCCAAGGGTGGGACTCTTGGGGTGCTGAGGGCAGGGGTGAGGAGGAGTGTGAGCATCTTGAAGAAGAAGGCCAGGAGGAAACAGTAGGAAGGCCTTCAAGAATAGCTCATCCACGATCCTGTCCTCAGGCCTATGTATTTCTCCTCTTGCCACATAGATTGGATGTCATCATTCAGCCCAGACAGATGGCCAAGGCATGATTGTGTTGCTGATGAAAACATGGGCTCTGGAGGCTAAAGTTTTTGCTATGTTACCAACAAGCTACAATAGCCTAAGTTAGCCTGCCTTCTTCCTTCCTTCCTTCCTTCCTTCCTTCCTTCCTCCCTCTCTCCTTCCTCCTTTTTAACTTTGTGTGTATGTGCATGTTGGCATGTGTGTGTGCAGGTTCAGGTTCACAAGTGTGTACACAGACAAGAGGACATCCTCAGATTTTTTTTTTTAAGATTTTATTTATTTATTATGTATACAGCATGTATGCCTGAGGCCAGAAGAGGGCACCAGATCTCATTACAGATGGTTGTGAGCCACCATGTGGGTGCTGGAAATTGAACTCAGGACCTCTGGAAGAGCAGTCGGTGCTCTTAACCACTGAGCCATCTCTCCAGCCCCCAGATTTTGTTCTTCAGGTAACATCTGACTTCTTTTTTTGAGACATGGTCTCTTACTGGGCTGGATGTGGCCAAGGAGGCTAGGCTGGCCAGCCAGAGAGCCCCAGCAATCTGTTACTAGTCTTCATCACTGCTGCACTGGGGTTACAACTGTGTGCCACCATGCCCGGCTCTCTGTCTCTGTCTGTCTGTCTGTCTGTCTCTGTCTCTGTCTCTCTCTGTCTGTCTCTGTCTCTCTCTCTCTCTGTCTCTGTCTCTCTCTCTCTCTCTCTCTCTCTATATATATATATATATATAAAATTTATTTCTTATTTCATGTGCATTGGTGTTTTGTCTGCATGCATATCTGTGTGAGGGTGCTGGATCCCCTGGAACTGGAGTTACAGACAGTTGTGAGCTGCCATGTGGGTGCTGGGAATTGAACCCCACCGTGCTCTTAACCTCTGGGCCATTTCCTCTCTCCAACCCTGCTTGGCTCTTTTATAGGTGTTCTAACTACAGAGCCCAGATCCCTGTGTCTAGGTAGCAAACTCTTTGTTGACTGAGCCCAGGCTCCCTTTTTGGCTTTTGAGATAGGGTCTCAGTCTACTACTGCTCAGAGTGGCCCCAAATGCTTGGTTCTCCAGCTTCTGCTGCTCAGGTGCTGGGATCACAGGTGGGATCCACCACACCTTGATGACTTAACCTTCTTTCTTGAAAATTTTTAAAAATTTATTTATTTGTGTGTGTGTGTGTGTGTGTGTGTGTGTGTGTTTGCACATGTGAGTGCAAGTATGTGCAGAGGTCAGAGGCCAGCTCTTGGGGGATGGCTCTCCCACTGTGGGATCAGGGATGGCATTCAAATTCCTCTACCCACTGAACTATCTCACTGGCTTGACTTAACCAGTCTTTGCCTCGGTTCACTCACCTGTAAAATAGCACTAACAGTTCGGGAAGATAAAATGACGATTTAGTGTCAGAGGCTGTTGGGAAGGGGGTCATAGATTTTTTTTGGGGGGGCCTTGATCAGAAGGACTTGGGCCCCCCACGAGCTGCGCCGGGAAGTGTGTCTTCCATACGCCACATTTCCCAGGCCTCACCGCACAGCGGGGATTCAGCGCTGGGCTTGATTCTTTATTATTATTATTATTGTTTAGAATTTTTTTGAGGCAGGGTTTCTCTGTGTAGCTCTGGCTGTCCTGGACCTTGCTTTGTAGACCAGGCTGGTCTCGAACTCAGAGCTCCTCCTGCCTCTGCCTCTCGAGTGCTGGGATTAAAGGCCAGTGCCACCACCACCATAGGTTCTACTTGCTATTATCAGATGGTCACTGTCAGGGTTGGTCCCCACCCACAGTCTAATCTAATTCCCTGCTGCTGTGATGGACCCTGGCTTCCCTGATAGCCTCCCAAGAGGGGAAGCTGGGTGTCGCAAGCACCCTGTCCTCACCTCACCAGCCACTCTGATCTCAGCGCCTTCCTCTCCCCTCCCCTGTGATTATGATAAACCCCCTCGAGCCAGTGGGCAGGCTCAGCTGGGCCTCCTGCCTCTTTGAAGTCCCAAGCCAAATTCCCAGTCCCACATACTGACTTCTGAGAAAGCTGCTTCCTATCAAATCCTGCCGCCAAAAAGACGCCCCTCTTAGGTATTCCTGCCAACTCCGTTTTATAATCTCCGTACTGGGGAGGGAGGACAGTGTAGGCTCTTTGTCTGCAGGAAGGAAGCAATTAAATTATTAGCACTTTGAGAAATTAAACGACATAACTTATGGTGGAATAAGTTTAGCAAAAAGAAAAAAAAAAACCCTTGTAATGTGAGAAAACAATTAAAAAGAATTATATAAGGTTGGGCTCGCTCCTTTATGGCAATAGAGTTAGCAGTTCATTGATTATCGTCTGGTTATAATGCAGCAGGATGGTGCGGGCTGCAGTGGTGGCCGCGATGTTCAGGAAGCTAAGCGCTTAGCTGGGTCCTGCAAGAGGGCATGAGGAGGAGCTGAAAGGTTTGCCTGGAGGGGTGGCAGGGAGGGGGAGTGAGGTCAGCGGAGGAGCACCAGAGCAGCCCCTCCTGTGCTCCCTGACTTTTTGGCTTTGACAGATGAGACTCTCAGAGTTTGTTCCTCTCAGCCTGCCCACTTCCTGTGCCTCAGCACCTCTGCTGCTAGCCCCAGTGAAACAGGTACACAACTCCATAAGGAGGCAAGGATGGCTGACCAGTGGAGGAACCTTCCTTCCCTAGGACGGTGGACCAGTGAGCCAGGTGCATGCTCTGAGGTGCTGCCTGCAGCACAGGAACCGGCAGATTGGATGCTCACAGAGGGGCATCCAGAAGTCCTCAAATTTGATGCCCTGGTAGCTGAAAAGAACAAAGAACAGCTGTCTACAACCATGTAGAAGAATCTCCTTGTCAGGATGATGGAAAGAGGCAAGACGTAAAGTAGGAGCTGGTTAGGATGTTGTGGAGATAAAGTTAGAACAAATTCAAATTGGGCATGATGGCACATGCCTGTAATCCCGAGAATTACATCGAGAGGCGGAAGTTAGAGTTGGCAGGTTCATGGGCCAGCTTTAGCTATATAGTGAGTAGGAGACTAGCCTGGGCCACATGAGATACTGTTTCACTCCTCACCCTCCCCCCCAAAAAAAAAATCATAACAAAAGGATAAATTTCACCAATGGGTGGTGATAGGATCTGGGTAATAAGCACTTTGACGTGGGTCGGAGTGTAGTTTACTGACTGAGAAGAGGCACAAATACCCTCTGTTAGTGCTATAACTGCTCTTTTCTTCTTCTTCTTTAATTCCAGGTGGAGCACCCACGTGTTTACAGCTGTGCCTTGGGATTTGTTTCAGGGTCTCCTGAGGATACCCACAATCCACTGTGTAGCATGAGGTGCAGTGTAGGGGTGGTGCAGAATTGGTTCAGAACTCAGGCACATCCTGGACCCTTTAAGCCACCTCCAGTTTGCTTACAGTGTCTAATACAATGTAAACTGTGGTTTAGGATAAAACAAGAAAAAGTCTACATGTTTGGTACAGACACATCTTAAAAAGTGTAATATCTTTATTCTGTGGTTGGTTGGATTTGTGGATATGAAACCCATGGTTACAGAGGGCCAACTAGACATATGTAAAAATCACCACGCTTTAAAGAAAAGGACAGGGGTTAGGGGAATGATCCAGTAGTTGGTGCTCTTTTGGAGGACCTGAGTTTGAGATACCCAGAATCCATATCAGGGGTTCATAACCACTTGTAATTCCAGCCCCAGGAGATTTAACACCCTCTTCTGGCATCTATGGGCATCCTAACTTGTGTGTGTATATGTACACACACACACACACACACACACATTTAAAAATTAAAAAATGTAGTAGAATTGTGGTTGTGATGGCAGCGGCAGCGGCGGCGGTGGCAGCGGTGGCGCACGCCTTTAACCCCAGCACTAGGGAGGCAGAGGCAGGTGGATCTCAGTCTGAGGCCAGCCTGGTCTACAGTGCAAGTCCCAGGATAGCCAAGGGCTACACAGAGAAACTCTGTCTTGAAAAACCAAATAAATAAATAAATAATAAAAAATTAAAAAGATTTTTAAATTTTATTTTATGTGCATGAGTGTTTCTTCTGGTTGTTATCTGTGTAACATGTTTGTTTGTGCCAGATGCCTATGGAGGTCAGAATATGGTGTTGGAGCATCTGGAATTGTAGTTATGGGTGGTTGTGAACCACCATGTGGGCCCTAGGAATTGAACCCAGGTCCTCTGCAAGAGCAACAAGTGTTCTGAATCGCTGAGCCATCCCTCTAGCTCTGAATTAAAAATTAAAAATAGATAAATGGGAAGTTGCATGCTACACATCTTGCTGTATGCACATTGTGCCCCAAAGGGAAAGGGGAGAGCTAGAATGTGGAAGGAAACCAGCAGGGAGTCAGAAGATGAACGACAAGATCCTGTTGTGGGGTATTTGTACACTGTGTGAGGGTGTAGTAAACAGCTGAAAGGCCAATAGCTAGGCAGGAGGTATAGACAGAACTTCCAGGCAGAGAGAACTCAAAATAAAATAAGAAGGCAAAGTCTGAAGCCAAACTCAGAAAAAGCGAAATGTAATGCCACATAACAAAACATAAATTAATATAAATAAATTAAATTATAAAAGCTAGTTAAAAGCAAGCCTAAGGAAGCTAAGGCCAAGCTTTCATAATTAATACTAAGTCTTCATGTCATTATTTATAAGTTGGCAGTCCCAACCAAAAAAATATTGCTACATCATACTACTTAGGTAAATAAAGAATCCACTTGTGAATGAAGTAACTACTCATTTTGCAAGAGCTCAACAAACAGACCCTATTGGACAGAAACAGAATTTGAGAATAAAGGGAATCGATGTGTGCATGTATGAACAGATGAAACTGAGATGGGGTTTTGTATGGACCAGTTGAAGTAACAGAGGGTAACCAAACCCTCTTTCTCCTAAGGTAGAAATTTTTAGAAAATCATTTCCTAGGTAGGGGCTGGACATGGAGCTTTGTTGGTAGAGTGCTCTTGTAGGATGTATGAAGCCCTGGGTTTGAGCTATAACATGGCGGACACCTGGCATGTAGCACACACATGCAATCTAGTCCTGGGGAGATGGAGGCCAGAAGGTTAGAAATTCAACACCACCCTTAGTGATACAAAGAGAAGCCAGTCTGGGTTGCATGAGATCTTGTAAAAACAAAACAACAGAAAGACAAAAACCACTTGTTAATTTTACCAGGAAGTCTTCGGGCCGGGTGTGGTGGGGGAGGAGAGTTGAGTATTCTGGTCTGAGGATGGGTGGAGATTAAGTTGCTGATGCCTGTTGGATAAGGGTACTGTTCTTAGAACCTCAGACTTCTCCGAAGTTTGCAAGTCCATGATGCCCTGGGCACTACCTTATATACTCCTGTAGGGGAGCAAGGCTCAGGAGTGAGCAGCTTAGAGCCAGCCTGTCCAATACCGCTTCCTAGAGGGTTATGTTACCCTCTGTGCATCTCAGCTGGGAAGGATGGGGGAGAATGACAAGAGTACCCGAGGCCGGGCATCGGGATGAGAGTACCATTTGAAAGAAGACTTGGCAAACTTTCTCTTAGGAGGGCCAGAAGGTAATATTCCAGGCTTTGGGTCCTGAGGTCTCTATCACAGCTCCTCCGGAAGTGGCCACAGACATAGATGAATGAGCATGGCTGTTTTCCAGAAAAACTATATTTATGGATCCGGACATTCAAATTTCATATAAATTTCATGTGTCGAGAAAGAAGGATTTTTCTCTTTATTGTTTTTTTTCCCTTTCTTTTCTTTTCCTTTCCTTTCTTTTCTTTCTCTCATTCTTGGTTTCTTGATTGTTTTTCAAACCATTTGAAAATGGAAGACCGAGTCTTAGCTTTCAGGCTGTGTACAACAAGTGAGGACCAGAATTTGTGGAGCTCTGGTCTCAGAGGAATGGTATTTGATGCATGGCAGGTACTCAAGGGAGCTGCAGTATTTTCTTTCTTTCTTTTTAATTATTTTTGATTTTTGATTTATGTGTATGCATGTATATCTGCCATGTATGTGAGTACACCAAAGGACAGAAGTCTTCTGAATCCCTGGAGTTCAGAAGGTTGTGAGCCACCATGTGAGTGCTGGGAACTGAACCTGGGCCCTCTGCAAGAGCACCAGGGGCTCTTAACTGCTGAGCCATCTCTCCGGTCCCAGAGCTATGCCGTTTTCTAACTTCACTGTGCAGATAAAGAGGCAGGGTGGATGGTGAGGTGGCTCATTCAGGGTGGTCCAGGAGATGTCATACGCTGAGTCCTCCATCTCTGAGTCTGGATTCAGCATTTTGAACAAATTGCTCTGTGTGTATGTGTGTGTGTGATGAAAGATAATTGCTACAGGTACTCATCCAGTGTGCTGTGTATACAATGTATGAAGTGTGTGTGTGTGTGTGTGTGTGTGTGTGTGTGTGTGTGTGTGTGTAAAAGTGGACAGTGTAAATGTGAAGGCCACTTTGAAAAGGGGCCCACAAATTTTCCTTTTGGAACTTGGGTTTGGGACTTCCCAGGGATTTGTGTGGGCTCACTGGTGGAGTGTGACATGCAGAGGGGTGGGCTATGTCTCTGTCACAAGCACCCTGTTTCTCAGCTGCTCTGGTGTGCAGCCACCCTATGTTTTTACGATGCAGACACACTAACTGCTATAGGTGAATTCAGGGAAATGGTTCAGTTCTGGTCATTCCGGCAGATCCTTTTAGTTGTCCATTTGGGCGGCTCTCAAGCCATCTATGGGTTTCTGGGTGGTTTGCTGGAATTCTCTCTGAAATGTGCCAAGCTTCCTGCCCAGGAGAAGACATTCACTTAATTTATTTAATCTGGATGATTTAATTCTCTCATTCAGATGGAGTGAAACACAAATTTTGCATTAGAGGGTGCTGATGGAGAGAGAGAGAGAGAGAGAGAGAGAGAGAGAGAGAGAGAAATGGAGGTTGAAAAGCAATGATGTCACTGTCCCTGCGGCAGAATGTCTCTCTTACAGACCACGGGCATCCCGCACTTGAGCTTGACATTTTGGAAGCCCAAAGAATAACAGCCTGTCTGTAGGGCCTTCCCATGCCCTACAGAATTGGTCTTGTCCAGTAGATTTGACAAAGCATTTCTATGCTTCCACTCTGGGCTTAGACCCTTGCTGATTGGACTTCCTAAGTCCCTGTCCTTGGCCTCCCCCTCACCTTGCTCCTTCTCCACTCCCTGTCTTGAACTTGAGTGCTCTGGTTCAGAGAACATTGGCCATGCCTCTACATGTTCTCACAGTTGGCCCACCCTGGGAGCCCTGCGTGCTCAGTTTAGGCTTTGTCTTTCTAGCTGCTTTCTCATCCCATCCCTTCCTCTGCCTCTTTCCCTCCCCTGTGTCTTGACTCTGGTGCTCCTACACCAAGCTGAAATTCTTGGTACACGTGATTGTCCCCCACAGGTTTCTTCTGGGCAGAAACTGTCTTGTTCATCTGTGACTCACCAGGTCGCAGGGTGATGCTCACCACAGAGGAGGTGCATGGGCCAACAGAAGCTTGCTGAGTGAATAAACGAACCCACAATGGAATGACCAGGATGAACTCCACAGGCCTCAAGTCCAGATGCACAGACATGCACCACCTCCCCACCTCACTCCTCCTGTGCTGAGGTCATCACACAGGTATTCACCCCCACAAAAGTCAAAGGGCCACCCCTAACTCATACGATGATCTTCATTCCAGCCATTGTTTATGTTCTGCACACAGTGACCCCGTGCTTTCAGATGGGCGCTGGGCAGCTGAGGCTGTCCTTTGAATATCATCCAGAGAGATAGGGTCAAGGGTGGGACTAGCGGTCGGTCCAGTGTGTGGCCACCAAGGCAAAGCTCTGGCAGAGGGACCCAGGGGGCTGCCCTGCCTGTGCTGACAGGCTGAGATGGGAGGGTGAGGGAGTAAAAGTCCCCTAAGTGACCCAGATAAAGATCAAAGCTGTTGGGGACAGATGAGTGCTCCTGCAGGTAACTGCCTCTCCTGTCTCCACTCCTCACTACAGCTCTGGGGAAGGCTTCCAAGAACCCAGCATGGTAATACGTGAATGCACATGCATATGAATGCTGTTTGACTGGGCACATAATTTCTCCTTCCTTCCTTCCTTCCTTCCTCCTCCCTCCCTCCCTCCCTCCCTTCCTCCCTCCCTCCCTCCCTTCCTCCCCCTCTCTCTTCTTCCTTCCCTCCCTTTTCTTTTTGGCAGGGTCTCATATCACAGGTGAACCTCGAATAATCTATGTAGTCAAAGACGAATTTGAACCTCTGACCACCCTGCCTCCATCTCCTCTCCCAAATGCTGGAATACAGACATCTGCTACCACACTTGATTTTGTGCTGTGCTGAGGGTGGAAAGAAGCACTTCAGGAATACTACCCAAGCTTTCTACAAGTGAGCTACACTCCTCAGCCTGTTTCAACCCTCTCCCAATCCCAGTCTCTCCTTTTCTTTCTGTGATGGGGCTTGAACCCACAGCCTCATGCATGCTAGGCAAGAACTGAAAAATCTGAGCTAATATCCCAGACTGTTATTTTACATTTTTGAGTCTTACTCTCCCCCCCCCCCCGCCCCCGACTTAGTTTATTTTTTAATTTTTATTTTATGTGTACCAGTATTTTGCCTGCATGTGTGTCTGTGTGAGGGCATCAGGTCTTGGAGTTACAGACAGTTGTTAGCTGCCATGTGGGTGCTGGGAATTGAACTGGGGTCCTCTGGAAGAGCATTCAGTGTTCTCAGCCACTGAACCATCTCTCCAGCACCCCCTTATTATTTTTTTTAAAGATTTATTTATTTTTATTTTATGTGTGTGAATGCTTTGCTTACATGTATGTATATGCACCATGGGTGTGCCTGGTGTTTGTGGAGGCCAGACGAGAGTGTCAGATTTTGTGGAATTGGAATCACAGATGGGTGTGAGCCACCATGTGGATACTGGGAACTGAACCCAGACCTTCCCAAGTGCTCTTAACCACTAGGCCATCTCTCCAGTTCCTTTCCCCCACTTATAAGGAGGAGGGGACTGATGTGGTTATCTCTAAGGTCTCTCTGGTTCTTCTAGGCCCTTTCCCCCTTTGTCTTCTTAGTGACCTGGGCACAGGTGTAAAGAATCACCTGCTTACCTTTCGTGTGACAATGGCCTCATAGCTGTCATTAGCTGTTTGAGCGCTCAGCCTAGAACAACCAATATTCTGAAGAAAGTTGAAAAGTCTTAGGTTTAGTTTTTGAATCCACCCCCCCCCCCCCCCGTGTGTGTTTGTGTGTGTGTGTGTGTGTGTGTGTGTGTGTGTGTGTGTGTGATATTTTGGGCAGGCTTCTTCTTTTTAAGCTTCTGTCTCCTATGCATAAAGTGGCAACAATTATCGTCTTATTTATCACTCAGGGTTGTAGCATGAAAGGAATGAAGAACTCAGGTGTTTTGCCATCTGTACATGTCACTAAGGAATTATGTATGACAAGCCCCCACATCAGGGGCTTCCTAAATGCTCACTCAACAAATGACTGACTTTCTGGCTCTGTGTCCATCCTTCCTGAAGCTCTGCAGGCTCCTGAGTTTTTCTCTTAATGGACTTTACCCTAGCGCTGCAGAGAGCTCCAGGCAGCCAGTAGTTCTCCATTACTCCATAAAGGCCACCACCTAAGTGCTTCAACTTTGTCCTCACCCTGCCCCCCCATAAGTCAACAGAGTGGGTGGGTGGGGGCTGGGGGGGAGAAACAAAGGAGCTGTTAGCAGGTAAGAGCAAGTCAGCCCCGATCTGTGCAAGTCACCACCAATAAAACCCAATCAATGCAGCCCTTTTTAAGTTGGTTGGATCAGTGACCCAGAAAATAGCTCCCCTGCAGCAAAGGAAATGATAGTCAATAAACCGAGCCGTCAATGGGAAAAATCTATTAAAGGGAGTGTGATAGCAGGAGACCTCTGGTGTTAACTGAGACCCTTTGGAACTGAGCCATGGAGCCAAGAGCCTTCGTTAACCCTCTCGACTCAAGGCCCAGAGTCACCTCTGTCGCAGTACAGATGCCTGCGCTTATGCAGCTTCTGGTCCCCTCAGATGGCATTGGAGGAGCGTGCTATGTAGTGTGTGTGTGTGTGTGTGTGTGTGTGTGTGTGTGTGTGTGTGTGTGTTGTTTACCCGGTCAAATGAACACTTTGGTGAGGGAGTGTTCCCGTTAGGTGGCCAGTAGGTAGGTGTATGTGGTATCTGCTTGGGGTGCTACAGAGAGGCGATCCCTTATAGCCTACCCGGGAAAGCATCTGGGGTCTCTTTAGCTTCAGATGTAGCTCAGTTGATGGAGTGCCTGATGGCATGAAGGAGGCCCTGGGTTCAGTCCCAGCACCGTAGAAAACCTGGGTTGATGGTGCAAACCAGTAATCCCCAAACTCAGGAGGTGGAGGCAGGGGGATCAGAGGTTCAAGCTCTTGGCTATATAGTGAGTTCGAGGCCAGTCTGGGTTCCATGAGATCCTGTCTCAACAATAAAATGAATATAGAGGTCTCTATTCTCTCATTTCTAGCAGCTATCCCGACTGATAGCTGATAGTGTTGGGAGGCAGGGGACATGGCTTATCTCATGGCAGGATGCTGACACCACCTTGCCAGACAGTAGGGCTTCCTTCTGGTATTGACAGAGAAAGTGGCTCCCAAGAAACTGGGCTTCCCCTCAGTGTATACTTTCAGCTCTCTGTCACCTAGCGAGGTGGGGACCAGGGACACTATGATGGGCTGGCAGGTTTCTTGTGAAAGCTATATTGAACATAGAAGTGTTTGGACAAGAAAACGGTTCTCATCGTCTGGTCCTGAGACAGCCACAGGGCCTGCCCTAGCCCTTCAGGCCACTTCTGCTGTCACCACTGATGCCAAGTCATTTGGGCTGCATCCGCACGTGTATCTGCAAAGCGGGTCCCCAGAGCTGAGGATGCTGTTGTGGAATGTCCCCTTATATCATGCTTAACCTCATCTTCGGTTAATTACACCTGGTCATGCTGATGTGTCACAGGTCGGTGTGCACATGTTAAGGTATGTCAAAGGCAGCATGCTGATGCACAGTTGGGGTGACTCAGAGGACAGGCTTTGGGACAAGACCTTGGCTGTGCTGTGGTTGTATTCTTTGCTACTGCGTAGAGCCTTTGGGGCTTAGTTTTGTTCTTATGTGTCTTGTGAGTATTGTTCTTACTGCTTTACATCCTCTGTTTGGAAGGGACAGCTTTCTAGGGCCACCCCCGTGTCAGTGAACCAGGGGATAGCTGTTGGCAGCTTCCTGGTCCAGGTGGGACATTGCCAGGGCCCATGAGTGGATGTTTATTCTGCAAGGGCCAAAGAGTGCATAAGAATATGATGACATTCTTATCCCTCCCCCTCTCTGATTGAGTCTCATGTAGTCCAGGCTGGCCTAGAACACTTTGTATAGTCAAGTGACCTTAAACTCTGATCTTCCTGCATCTACCTATCAAGTGCTATCCTGACAGGTGTGTGCCACCACACCATGCTTAAGATGAGTTTACGGATGTGACAATCATAGGTAATATCTGCAAGCTCAGGGAAGGTCCCCATTGCAACCCTCCCCTTCCTTTTCTCAGGTGGAGGCTTGAATTATTTGTGGGGTACCAGCTGCTACCATTCAGGGGAGTGGTCACATTGAGTGGGAAGGGAATTATGAAAGATGTTCTTGAATATTCATGGAGACAAGCCATAAGCAACTTTAAGATACACTCTTGAGAGCTGAGTTCATCTTGTTTCTTTGTCAAGAAGGGAAATGCTTTCCTGAGAACATGAGACTCAGATGGCAGCTGTCTTCATTGGTCAGCTCAGGTTGGAGGCAGCTTCGAGACTGGAGAGGGGGGGGAAGCTTCTCGTTCCTATTAGCAGAGTGAGTGGACACACAGACATGTGAGTTGAGGTTTTGGTTCTTGGGAGTCATGAGTTAATGCCTTTTAAAGGATCTAGTGGTTTCTCTGGCATTGAAACCAGAAAGCATCTGTTGTGCCCCAAGTCTGTCTGGCAATCCCAGAATTCCCAGTAAGGTTCCACCCAGTCCCTCTCTTCCTTGTCACCTTCAGCTCAGGGACCTCTCTCAACTCAAAAGGCTTGTGAAGGTGGAGTCAGTCCTACACAGCAGAGAAAAATGAACTACTCATTCCTAGGAGAGCAGTGTCAGGAAAGATTGTAGGCAGAGCTTTTCCTGAGGACCACCAGCCAGCTCCCAAATAACCACATGGAGACTTATTATTAATTATAAATGATCAGCTGATAGCTTAGGCTTGCTACCAACTAGCTCTTACACATAGTGGTACCTTTTTTCAGCATGGAATGTTTATCTTGCTTCTTGCCATGTCTCCTGGTGACTCCTTCCTCTTCTTCTCCTCCTCACTCTCCTTTTATCTGCAAGTCCTGCCTTACCTCTGCCTGCTCAGCTATTGGCCAGTCAGCTCTTTATTAACCAATGAGAGTAATACATATTCATAGTGTACCAAAAGATTGTTCCACAGTAAAAGATTTTTCAGTTTCAGGGTAATCTCATCCGTTTAGCTGTGTGACTCTGGGCAAGTCACTTCACTTTCTTTCTTTCTTTTCTTTTCTTTTTTTTTTTTAAATTTATTATGTATACAGTGTTCTGTCTGCATATATCCCTGCAGACCAGAGAGGGCACTAGATTTCATTACAGATGGTTGTGAGCCACCATGTGGTTGCTGGGAACTGAACTCAGGACCTCTGGAAGAACAAGCAGTGCTCTTAACCCCTGAGCCATCTCTCCAGTCCCAAGTCACTTCACTTTCAAGAGCATCAGTTTCATTTGCAAAATGAGGGTCAATAATGTCTTTTCACAGGATTGCTCTAGGATGAAACTCGTCAAGGTGTGTGCAGTAGAGCATGGTTAGCACCATAACTGGTGCACAGTAGGGACTTGGAAGTAGGTAAAATATTGGGGTTGGGTTAGGTAGAGTGCTTATCATGCAAACATGAAGACCTGAGTTTCATCCCCAGTGCCAATGTACCACACATCTTTAATCCCAGCACTAAGGAGGCAGAGGCAGGTGGATCTCTGAGTTTGAGGCCAGCTTGGTTGGTAAAGGGAGTTCCAGGAAGCCAGAGCTACACAGAGCAACCCTGTCTGGAGTGGGGGGAGCCAGATGCAGTGGCTGTTTTCACCTGCGACCCCAGCACCAGGGAGGTGGAGAAAGGAGGATCCTTGGAGCTCACTGGCCATCCAGCCTAGCCCAATCAGTGAGCTCCAAGTTCTGTGAGAGACTCTCAGAAAAAAACCCAAGGGGATGACACTGGAGGCTGACCTCTGGCCTCTATACACCCGGCACACATACATGTACACACCCACACATAGAAAAGATAGGATTTGGAGTTTGGTTTTGGTCTTTTCCAAGACGCAGCAATTTTGTTTGGAGCTTTAGAGGCTTGTGCCCAGCGTCATGGAGGAGCCATCAGAGGTGTTCAAGCAAGTTCTGAAGTTAGAAACTCCTCAGACCAGCGATGATGAAGACTCCTGTGATGATTCAGTCTCACAGTCAGAAATGTTAGCAAAGGACCTGAAAAAGCTGTTGCTCGACCCCAGTGCCGAGAAGTCTCCTTCTTTTAAACCAGTATGTTATCATCGCCACCGCCATTGCTGCCCCCGTCCCCCAGTGAGGAAGAGGGTGGTGGAGAAGAACAGTGAAAAAATCTTGAGAGTGGTCCAAAGTGCCTTTTCCCAAGAGAAGAGTCCACACACCACTGTCTTTGCAGAATGATCCTGTAGCAAGGATGAGAAGATTTATGCGGATTGAAAAGACACTAAGAAGTCGTAATGGAGATGGGGTGAAGAAAGTGAGCCGTTCAGATGCCTCTGCACTTGCTGCCTTTATCAAGGGTGGGATCCTGCTGAGGATGCTAAAATAGGGCAAAATTAGGACATTCAATTCAGGACTAAAGTGTACACTGCCCTGACTGCTGACAATGGCATGCAGCAGATGTGAAAAGCCTTTTTTTTTTTTTTTAAAGATCATTAAATGATATATATTTATGAAGTTTGAATGCACAAGAATGCCTTTAGTTTGACCCAAAGAAGCAAGAATGAGTCTCAAGTCTGGGGTTAAATACAATGACTTGAAAGAATGTCAGTAGAATTTGGGGCTGGTTTGGTTTAGAAGATAATAATTGGGATAGATCTTTGTATATCTAATTCACAGAAATTTGTAATAAAGGCAATTTTGCAATAAATTCTTGTTATCTTAGTTTTTAGTAATAAATACACAGAACAAATAAAAGTGAAAAAAAGAAAAGATAGGATTTTTAGAATTACATTTCTGTATCTATATATCTATCATCTGTCCATCCATCTATCTCCCTATCTATCTATCTATCTATCTATCCATTTCTGGGGGAGTAGTGAGGGGTGCCTGTGCCATTGTATTCATGTGCAGGTCAGGAGGACTTGTGAGAGACAGCTCTCTCCTACCATGTGGATTCCTCAACTAGAACTCAGATGGTCACACTTGGTTGGAAGTGCCTTTACCCACCGAGTCATCTCACCAGCCCCAAAGATAGGATTTTATTTGCAAAAATGGACACCCAATTCTGTAAACTGCCAGCGATTTCTTTGGGGGTGTGTGCGGTGCTGGGTGTGCAATGAATCCAGGACCCAGAGCCTCAGATATACTAAAGCTCACCCCTTTTCCACTGAGCCACAACCCCAGCCAGAGTGATTTAAAACAAAACAAAATAAAACACAAACTTTGGGTTGGAGAGATTGCTCAGTGGTTGGTGTATACTACTTTTGCAGAGGACCTGAATACAGTTTCTAGGGCCTCTCCTTCCCTCCCTTTGGGTAACTCACAGCTACCTATCTCCAGCTCCAGGGGATCTGATGCCTCCGGCCCATCCAGGCAGCTGCACGCATGTGCACATATCCACACGCATGCACACATAATTAAGATAAAATAAAACTTTGATAACATTATTAACAAGAAGAAAAACAACAATAAACACCTGGAGCCACTATGCTGATGGAGTGAGACTCTTGTTGCCTGGTGGCAGAGGAGTGCCCTGACCACCAGCCAAGAAGTCTCTACTGGAGTTGAGTGTTGCTGCCACCAGGTGGCAGTGTTGGCAAGCACACTGTATTCTGGCTGCTGCCAGGCCCTAATAGGAAGGAAATTTCACTCTGGTTCAAACTTTTATTTAGAATGTAGACACCCTCACAGACCACCTAATCCAATGTGTTTTTAACTCAGGAGATGGAGGCCAGAGAGGAGAGGAACTCGGCCCAAGACTACAGCTCTCTGCCAGCATCACCAGCCACGGCACCTCCATTTTCTGGTTGAGGGCAGGACACTGAACGAGAGGAGCTTGAGGACTCCAGGTTCAATCTTAGCGTCCCAGTTTTCAGAGCACGTGGGACCCCCAGTAGCTCACCTGACTACCCGGGGAAAGCTGCCCCAGGGTTCACAAAACCTGAACTGTAAGTCCTGTGCTTCAATTATGGGTTATTCATCATCTGGCTGTGAGAAATCATTATGCTCCCCGAACCTCAAGGACTCAAGGAACAGCCCCCTTCTCATCTCTCTGTCTCTGTCTCTCCAGTGCATCCTTTTGCCTCTCTCTCCAAATTCGAGGATTGCAGACTTAGGTGGGGTTGGAGAACAAACCCAGGGAGGGCTTCCTCCATGCTATCGAGCACTTTACATCCCCAGCCCTTCTTTTCTCAATCTTTTTGAGACAGGGTGTCACTATATACCTTAGACCGGCCTGGAATTCACTGTGTAGACCAGGTGGCCTCATAGCCACAGCAATCCTCCTGCCTCGGGCTTCACAGTGCTTGTATGGCACCTGGGCCACTACATCTGGCTGGTGTTTTAAGACAAGGGTCTATTGTTCTTTCATAGGATGGATGACAGGACTCCTGTCATCCAGTACTTGTTTAGAAGGTTCTTAGGCCTGTGCGAGGCTTCCGCTGGTACGGGTGTTTGCTGCCAAGCCTGAGGGACCCTCATAAGGGAAGGAAAGAATGGGCTCCCACAAGATGTTCTGTGACCTCCACAACTTCGCTGGGGGGATGCTCCCTCCATACACAGAATAAGTGGAAATGTAATTTTAAAAAAAGAAGGCTCTGGGATTGGGGATTTAGCTCAGTGGTAGAGCGCTTGCCTAGCAAGCGCAAGGCCCTGGGTGGCTCTGTGTGCAGCTGGGGCGCTAACCTTTGCCCTCACTGGGTCACAATGGGAGGTGCTTATACCCGGTTTCACTGAGACCACTGGGATCCAGAGAGGGAAGCAGCTCACCTTGGGCCACACAGGATTTGCTGAGTCTGAGCTTTTTGCTCTTTGGAAGCTGGTCGGATTGGGAGGGAGAAGACTGAGGCGGCCCACCTCCGTGTGGTCTGTAACCTCTGTTGGGTCCTTTGTCCTGCCTGGGAGAGTGGTGCGGAATCATGCTCTGCGCAGACTCCAACCTCCTCGCCCGCTCCCCCACTGCAGATCCCCATGAGTTCCTTTCCAGAGCACTCACTGAGTAGGTTGCTAGTGGAAATGTGGTTTTCAAATTTGGGAAATCTCCATTAAGTCCTTTTATTTAAGGAGGATGTCATTATCACGCCTCCCCGAGGACTATTACGGTTCTATTAGGCAAGGCCGCAGACTTCCTAGGTACTGTCTGGGGTCTGATTCCTGGGCAGGAAAATACGAGACAGGAAGAAGGGGGGCAGGGAGCGGGAGAGAGAAAACGGGATGCGGAGCGGGCAGGAGGGAGGAGAGGAGACGGGTGAAGAAGCAGGGAATACAAGAGGGAGCCTGAAAGGCGCGAGGCAGAGCGCGCCCCCTAGTGGTGGAGAGAGGCCTGGGAGCCCCAGGGCCACGTGGCCACCTGCTCCTCTTCAAGGTTCAAAATTGAACTGGCGGAAAGCTGCCTGGTTTCTGCCCTCTGCAGAGCCAGGGAGGGGCCACAGGGGAGTCCCGGTGCCCTCCAGCTCCTGCCCACCTTCGGAGTCTAGGTTCAGCTCTTGGAGGGGCCAGCGACAAAAAAAAAAAAAAAAAGAGTTAACTAGGGAAGGCAGTTCTGCAAACCGGGCCTGGGCCCTGGCCTTCCTGGCCGCTCTGAGACCCCATTTGCCTTCCACTTGGAGCTTCTTGGTGAGCTCCAGGGGAGCTCGGTCCTTCCCTCTGCTCTGTGATGTGGCCACTGACACCGGTAGGTGCTCAGCACATGTTTGTGTTACAACTGAGAGAGACAGAGAAATGGCCCTTCTGATTCCCATCCTATCTCCTCTCCCACTCAGAGCTAAGTCATATGGTTTGAGTTGCTCTTAGGAAGGCTTGGTGACCCTGGATGTCTTCAGATTATCCTACTGAGGACCCCCACCTCCAGCCCACCCCAACCCACCTCCTGGGTAGAGTTTAGGCAGGGTCAGGATCCGCATGGCAAGCAGCTGACACTCGTTTGGCTAACCGGGAAAGAGGAAAATATATGCTCCTCTTGAGAGCCCTGTGTTAGGGGTTACCAGCCCAGGCTGGAAACATTCACCTCCAGGCAGGAAGGCTGCTACTCAGAGGAGAACAAACATCCTGACCGGGCAATCCCCTGCTTGTGGGTCCCTGGGGCCTGGGCAACCTCCTGACATAGTCCCTGGTCTCTTTAGAGCTGCCTTGGATCCTGAGCCCGAGGCCAAGACACCCCCTTCCCACTCTCCTTACCCTGTGAGAGCTAGCCCAGCGCCCCTGGGGTGCCCCTGCCTTGGAGCTCCTGTGCAGAAGTGATTAATGAGGCGGGGATAAAACCTTTCTTCCCCAGCTGTGTCAACAAGCCCCTGTGGCCTTCCAGGCTGCTGGGATGGGGAAACAGCCCCAGTTCCCCAGGCCTGTTCTCCCTTTACCGCGGGCTCCCCTGGACCAGGAGAGGCTGACGGTGATAACGATGACAACGAGGATTATGATTTTATGGTACCCGCAGCACTTGCTATTTTCTGAGAAGGGAGGAGGGGAATCCCTCTCTCCTTTTCCTCTCCACTCCTCAGCTGCGTGAGCCACAGGATGTGACAGAGCTATCTTTGGCTGACAGGGAACAACTGGTGAACCAACCTCCTCTGTGAAGTCTTTCCTCAGGGTACCTGGTGGGCTTCATATATGCACACAATCTTCTCAAAGGCCCTGCCCCCTTGACAGAGGAGGCTGCGTGTGTGTGTGTGTGTGTGTGTTTTAAATCTTTCACCTTTTTAAAATGTTTTATTATTTATTTATTATGCATACAATGTTCTGCCTGCATGTGTCCCTGCATGCCAGAAGATCTGCTTGCACCAGATCTCATTACAGGTAGTTGTGAGCCATCATGTATGTGGTTGCTGGGAATTGAACTCAGGACCTCTGGAAGACCAGCCAGTGCTCTTAACCTCTGAACCATCTCTCCAGCCCCTCAGCTTTCCACCCCTTTTGAAAAGTGTTGGGTGGGTGCCAGGGCTGCACTCAGGGACGCGCATAGGTTACACATGTGGTCTGCTGTTGAGCTCTTTCCCAGTCTCTCTTAGGCAGCGATCTTTCCCACATCCTAGTCTTAGGGTGGCCTGGCCCCCTGCTTAGGCTGCTCCTATGAAATGCACAAACACCCAGTAGACCGGAAGGATCTGTGGTGCCAGGGCTTTGGTCCATGGTGTCCGTAGTTGTGGCTCAGACATGCCCAGGACCACATGCCTTGACCCTGCTTGTCTTTGCAGTGTTCCTAGGGTCTTCCGCAGACGGCATCTGATGGAGATCATCATGGGCCATTGGGTTGAGGGTACGGCAGGAGCAGGAAGCCAGCTGTTGTTACTTGATATTTACTTTATTTTATCTTATCCAGGTTGGTTTGGTGCTAACTAGGTAGTCCAGGCTGGCCTTGAACTTGTGTGATCTTCCTGCATCAGCTTTTCAAGTGCTGGAATTACAACCAAGAGCCTCCATGTATGGCGATATTTAAAAATAAACTCATTAGCTTTATAGAAAAGCTGCACTAAGACGTTTTACTCAGCTCCTCCTCACGATAACCCACACAACCAGGTACTTCGGGCAAAACTGAGGACTTTACATCATGATGGTCAGCTTTAAGTGTCAGTGAGACACAGCCTAGAATCCCCTGGGGAGGGGGTCTCAATGAGGGGCTGTCTAGATCAGGTTGGCTGTGAACATGCCTCCCTTACTTTTTTTTTATTTTCCAGAGCTGAGGACTGAACCCAGGGCCTTGTGCTTGCTAGACAAGTGCTCTACCACTGAGCTAAATCCCCAACCCTCTCCCTCACTTTTTTAAAACTGGGTTAACTAATGTCCGAAGATCCAGCCTGAATGTGGGCTGCACCGTTCCCAGGGTAGGTTGGGCCCTGGACAGTAGGTATAGGGAGTGGGCTGAGCACAAGGAGCAAGCATGCATTAACTCGTTCTTTCGGCTCTGGACTGCAGATGTGGCATGGCTAGCTGCTTCTGGTTCCTGCTGCCTTGACTTCCTGGCATTAGTGGGCAGTAACCTGGAATTGTGAGCAAAAACAAATCTCCGCCCTCGAAATTGTCTTTTGTGAGTTTTTGTTGTTGTTGTTGTTGTTGTTGTTGTTGTTGTTTTATCACAGCAACAGAAACAAAACTAGAATGGAAGCCCCCACTAGATTTCCTCAGTGTTCCCATGGATGGCCTTTAGTCCATAGGATTTTGTTGTTTGATTTGTTTGTTTATTTGAGACGAAGTTTTACCCTGGAGCCTAGGCTGGTCTTGAACTCTTGGAGATCATCTTGCCTCAGCCTCCGAAGTACTGGAATTAAAGGCTTGGTCTACTACACCAATTTTTTGGAGGCTGGATCTTGTTATGTAGGATATCCCAAACTGCCCTTCCTTAAACTTACCAGCCTCCTGCCTCAGCTAGCCTCCTGAATGCTGGGCTTACAGTGAGCAGAGCTACACAAGGGTTTAACCAACATAATTTTATTTTTTTACTTTATTTTATTATATTTTTCCGAGACAGGGTTTCTCTGTGGTTTTTGGAGCTTGTCCTGGATCTCACTCCGTAGACCAGGCTGGCCTCGAACTCACAGAGATCCGTCTGCCTCTGCCTCCTGAGTGCTGGGATTACAGGCATGCACCACCATGGCCCCCAACATAATTTTAAAATGGTGCTTTATTTAACAATTCACACACAGGGCTGAAGGTGTAGCTCAGCGGTAGAGCCCTTGCTTAGCATCCATTGGATTGATTCCCAATGCCACAAAATTAAAACAAAAAAGTAAATTATGGTAGTGTTGTTTTATTCCAAGTAGCCAAATTGAGTTATTTCATTGTAAGGATAAAAAGTTTACACTGGCAAATATTCTGGTTAAATATTGTGACCATTTTTGCTTCTCCCACTCTCTTGCACACTATCACAGGTTCTGTGTGGGGAGTAAAACACTGATTTTCTTTCAAAGATTTGTTTTAATTTTTAGATGTGTGTGATGTATGTGTGTCTGTGTATAAGTATGTGAATGTGGGTGCAGTACAGATGGAGGCCAGAAGAGGGCGTTAGATCCTCCTGAAGCCTTGCATGTGTGCGTGGAACTAAACTCTGTAAGAGTTTCTCTTAGCAGCTGACTCATCTCTCCTGCCCTTGAAACATCTTTTTGAAAGGATACTCTCAAGTTATAGTTTGCTGTACTGGGTAGGGCCTGAATCCAGGGCCTTGCATTTGTGTGGCAAGCACTCAAGCTACATACCTGGACATCCCCACTATTTTTTTTTTTTTAAATATGTTTGTTTGTTTTGAGAGGAAGTCTCTCTCCGTAGCTCTGGCAATCTGGAAGTCACAATGTAGTCCAAACTGACCTGGAGCTTGCAGAGATCCTCCCATAGATGCCTCCCCAGTGCTGAGATTACAGACATGGACCACAATCCCCTCACCCTGAGATCATCTACATCCATAACATTACCATCTGTTGACCGCTGGTTTGAGCAGGAAGTGACTGCTGGGCCAGTGGAGGATTGAGAAAAGCAGAGGGAGGGTTGGGAAGGAAGTAGGGTTGGGGCAGATCTGTGGAGGAGAAAGCTCTCTAGGTATGAGTGGGCTCTGTCTCCACCTCCCTGAAAGGCAGAGCTGTGCGTTTGAGCTGAGATTAGGGTGACCATGCTGGGCTCTCTGGTCCATTGATCTCAGCCAGTTTCCTGTCTCCCTAGTTACCCATCTTGCCCGTGTGCGTCTGTCTGTGGCATCACAGTGTCACAGTTGCTCTTGGTTTTACTTGCCCTTCTGGCCGACAGAAGTAATTAGGATGAAAATTTCAATTATAATGCCGCCAGATGCTCTGTTAATAAGAGAGGTGAGCATTCCACCCTGCTGTAAGGGAGCCAGGATCTTCCTGTGGAGTTGAGTCTTTGGAGGCCTGAAGGGCTGGAGGAGGGAGAATGCAGATGAGCCGAGGGGTCAGCTAAGGTCCCCACTCTCCCTAGACGGCTCCCCTTCTGTTTCAAAGGTCTCAGACAATGTCCGCTGATGTCGTCTTCCATCCTTGCTGCTTTCTAATTCTCTCTCCTTCAAGAGGTGGGCCGGCAGTGAGAGGATGTGGGAGGTGAGGCGTTTGGAATTTGGTTCTGGAATTACTTTTGGAAGGGGAGGCGGTGACTCCTGGGAGAGACCTCTGCAGGCTGTCCATCTGGGGAGGGGCAGGGCAGTCTGCCTGAGAAGGTAGGGAGAAGGCAGCTCAGTCTTGACTCTTGAGTCGTGTGCCCCCCTCATTCCTACCCCACCCCCCGCTGCTGAGGACAGGGTACTCTGCTAAGGTGGCCCGAGAGTCTGTGCTCATGCCCACCCTCAGACTTTCAAGTCTTGCATCAGGATGATGTCTGGTAGTGAAATGGGGGGCAGGGAGCCTTTAAGTGCAGCAGAGGCTTCTTAGCCACGGGTAGACTTTTCCTCAAGACTCAGGGTGCCAGAAGCTCATGGTGACATAAAACTCCCACCGAGTCGCCGGCTCCAAGTTCTCATCTTTTGAATACAGAGGAGAGCGAATTCAGACGGGAGTTGTCTTGGAGGGTTGTAGGTGGAAGCTTAAGATGAAGCAAGGCAGAGCATCTGTGTGGCAGAAAGGGGTCCTCCAAGTAGGGTACCATCAGGCTGCTGGGCCAGGAGCTTTTTTTTTTTTTCCAAAATTTATTACGTTTATTTACTTATTGAGGTGTGTGTCACAGCACATGTGTGGAGGCCAGGGGACAACTTTCATGAGGTGGTTCTTTCCTTCTACTGCGTGGGTCCTGGGGATTAGCAGCCTAGTGCTTTTACTTACTTTGTGTTGTGACAAATAAAGCTTGCCTGGAGATCAGAGGGTGGAGCTGGCCACTAGTTAACCATAGAAGCTGGGCAGTGGTGGCTCATGCCTTTAATCCCAGCACTCAGGAGGCCAAGAGAAAAAGTGGTAAGAGAGGCAGAGACAATCTCATCCCTTTTGGTTGGAGGATCTGGAGAGGTAAGAAGTCACTGGTGGCTGCTCCTCTGCGTCTCTGAGCTTTCAGTTTATTTCCCTGACATCTGACTCCTGGTTTTTATTGATAAGACCAACTAGGTTCATGCTTCATTTACTCGCCAAGCTGTCTTGCTACCCAAGTCCCGGGGGCTTATGGGAGAAACTGAGATGATGCGTGGGTCAGGTGGGCCAGTCAGTCCTGGTGACCCACCCATGGGAGGCCCAGGTGCCGCCCAGTTTCAGTCATATTCTTTAGTGGTCCTCAACCTTCCTAGTGCTGTGACCCTCGGATGACCCTTTAATACAGTTCCTCATGTGCTGACCTCCGACCATAAAATTATTTTCGCTGTTGCTTCATAACTGTAATTTTGCTACTGTTATAAATTGTAATGTAAATATCTTGTGTTTTCTGATAGTTTTAGGTGACCCCTGTGAAAGGGTCCTTTGATTCCCCACCAGGGTCACGACCCACATGTGGAGAACCACTGTTCCAGTGCAACTTCCAGTCACAGAGAAACACACAGACATCACACACACACAGAACACACAGACACACACACAGACACACACACAGACATCACACACACACACATACACACACACATACACACACCACACACACACAGAACACACAGACACACACACACAGACATCACACACACACAGAACACACAGACACACAGACACACACACACACACCAACACACACACACACACAGACATCACACACAGAGAACATACAGACACACACATGCAAACACCCAGACACACATATACACATCTACTCTCTCCGACCCATGCTATGCCACCTCTCCCCTCTTCTCAGAATGTCTCGAGGGAGCTGTCTACACTCTTGACCTCTGCTTCCTCCCTTCTCATGGAGTCCTCAACCCTTCCCCAGTGTTCCATGGAAAAGGGTGTGGTAGCTCACACTTTTTCCCACTTATTCCGATTTACCTCGGACTATCACAGACTGGGTAATTTGTAAAGAATGAAGGCTTGGCCTGGAGCGATGGTTAGGGTAGTAAAGTGATCATTGACCAAACGTAAGAACTTGATTGGATGCCCCAGAACCAAGAAGTGTCCCACACCTGTAATGCCAGCACTGGGGAGTCCCAGCCAGGTGGATCCCTGGACTCAGTGGCTGCCAGCCCAGCCTAGTCCGTAGGCAGTGAGAGACACTGAAAAAACAAGGTGAATGTTGTCTTCCTAGGGACTGCACCCAAGTTGACCTCTGGCCTCCATGCACATGCAAAGATGTAGACATGCTTATGTACATGTGATAAAGATAAAAAAGTCTAAACGCTTATTCAGCTCCTAGTTCTTGGGGCAGGAATAGCAAAAGGGAAAATTCAGGAGACAGAGCTAAATAGGCTTTTCATTTTCAATTTTTAATAAATCCTTTAAAAAATTGAAAAGCTTTAAAATATTTATTTTTATTGTTTTAAAAGATTGGTTTATTTTGTTCTACATGTATGAATGTTTTGCTTACATGTATGTATATGTATCATGTGCATGCTGGAGGCTGGAAGAGGGTGTCAGATCTCCTGGAGCTGGAGTTATGGGATGTTGTGAACCTCCATGTAGATACCTGAACTGAACCCAGATCCTCTGGAAGAACAGCCAGTACTCTTTACCACTGAGGCATCCCTCCAGTCTCCATATTTATTTTCTAATTTGTGTATGTGTGTATATGTGAGTTCAGGTACCTACAGAGGCCAGAAGAGGATGTCTGACCCCCAGAGTTGGAGTTACTGGCTGTTGTAACAACCACTCTGAAGCCCATTAATCATGAATGGACTCATTACTCATGAAAAGCTTGGTCCTCAGGCCCTCATCATCCCTTAGATCCCCTGGCCATCCCCATGTCATTTCTTAATACCTCAAATTGGGATGGAATCCCAACACGGTTTAATAGAAATGCAGATTTTGGCCGATGTTGAAATTCCTTTAGCAAAACTCGCCTACAGCCAGGCGGCTCTGAGCTGCAGCTGGCTTGTCTTTATGCTTCCCCATCTGCCACGTGGACACTTCTCCTCCAGTGTGTCAGCTCTCCTGGTCTCCTCGGCACCTTTTTCCTAGTCTTTCTTCTCCTGATCTTCCTGGCTAGCCCTCAGTGGTGCTTGGCTCTATTTAGTTATTTAATGCATTTCTTTTATTTATTTTTAAATTTATGAAGATGGGTGTGCTTTTGTGTGAACATATGCCATGTGTGTGTGTGTATAGGTGCTCATGGAGGGCAGAAGAAGGTTCCCTGGAGTTGGAGTTACAGATGGTTGTGAGCCACCCAACGTGGATACCTGGACATGAACTCAGGTCCTCTGCAAGAGCAGTGCGTGCTCTTAACCACAAAGCCCTCTCTCCAGCCCCATGCTTGTTTCTTGCACCCATCCTCTGTGACCTCTCATCTTGAGTTCTCACACTCTCTGCCCAGGCAGCCCATGGGCCCATGGGCTCTCTGCCCACAACCTCTGCCCACACAGGCCAGTATTAGTCTGAGCATGCCCCAAGCCCTGAGTCTTGAGCCCATCATTTCTCAACTGGTCATTTTACCTGAACAATCTTTAATACATCCTAGAGCCACAGGCCCACAGTTGAGTACACCCTCTTCTCTTCAGTTCCCCCTCCTCATACTTGCTTAAACACATGGCACACATTCACACAAAAGCACACTCTTACCATGGTGCACAGTTGCCAAAATCTCAAAGCTGCGTCTTGATCTAAACTCCTCCATTTTCTTGCCCTCCAGCTCTATGCTCGCCAGCTTGTGTGGCTTGGCATAAATGTCTCTGACTGCCATCCTTGCTCCTTGCCCCCTCCACTACTGCCTTGATTCAGGCCTTTATATTTTCTCCTTTTGTTAGTAAAATATTCCAATGGGATTTCTCTACCTCCAGAACCTTCCCACGACAGTTCCTCCTCTCTGCGGCTGGTGAGATGGCACAGTGGGTGTCCTGGTCAGCTTTATGTCAACTTAATACATCATCTTAATACATGGAGTCGTCTGGGAAGAGGGAACCTTAACTGAGAAAGTATTCCTACCAGATTGGCCCGTGGGGCATTTTCTTGATTGACTATTGATGTGGGATGGCCTAGCTCCCTCTGGGCAGTGCCACCCCTGGGGAAGGTGGTTCCGAGTTTTATAAGAATGTAGACTGGGCAAGCCGGGAGATGCAAGCCACTAAGGAACACTCCTCCACAGCCTCTGCTTTGATTTCTGCCTCGACTTCCTGCCCCAACTTCCTTTGATGATAGACTGTGCTGTGGAGCTGTAAGCTGAAACAAATCCTTTCTTTCCCAAGATGTTTTTGGTCACGGTGTTCCATTACAGCAGTTGAAACCCCAAGACAGTGGGTAAAGGTGTTTACTACCGAACTGGACCACCTGAGTGCTGTCTCTGGAACCCACTTTTTTGTTTTGTTTTGTTTTTTGAGACAAGGTTTCTCTGTGTAGCCCTGACTGTCCTGGAACTCGCTTTGTAGACCAGTCTGGCCTTGAACTCAGAGATCCACCTGCTTCTGCCTTCCGAGTACTGAGATTAAAGGTGAGCACCGCCGCCACCACCAGATGAGTACTGATTCTGGAAAGTTGTCCTCTGACTTCCATACATACATAGTGACACACACATACCCACACAATAAATAAAATTTAAAACTAGATTGAAACGTCTCATTGTATGCCTAAAAGCTTCCAGAGCCTTCTTCCCTACTGCCAACAGAATAAAGTCCCAGTTTTTAATCTTCTATTCACAGTCTATGCCGAATTACACTTTGCTCAGCCTCTGGCCTCTGGTCACCCACTATCTCTCACACTTGGCTATAGCACACACAGGTTCTTGTCTGAACAGTGACGGGCCATCTGTCTGCTACAGTTTTGCTTGTATAGAATTCAAGGTCCTGCTTTGCAAAACTCTCCCCTGACAACCAGCTAAATGAGTGACCTCTTTAAATCCCGACACTGCCTCATTGCTGAGGAGTGCCTAGCACTCTGTGTTGTAGTCATCTTTCCATGCCCATCTCACAGGACCATATCATACATATTTTTACAAAAATTGATTTCATGTGCTTGGGTGTTTTGGCTGCATGTTTTTCTGGGCACCGTGTGTGCCCGGTGCCCTTGGCGGCCAGACGAGGGTGTCAAATGCCCTGGAACTGGAGTTATAGGCAGTTGTGAGCTGCCATGTGAATGCTGGAAATTGAACTCAGGTCCTCTGGAAGAGTAGCCAGTGCTCTTAACCAAGGAGCCACCTTTCCAGGCCCAAGATTGTATATTTTGAGACCAAAGATCCCTTCTGACTTGACCAGTGGCCTGGCTGTGTTTGGCAAGAATAGGTGGCCTTTTAAAATGCTATGTATAGTGGATACTTATTATCCACTGAAATAGAAACAATGAATGAATAAATGAATGCAATTCTTATCTCATTTTGTTGCTGTGATAAAATATCTTGACCAAAGGCAACCTCGTGGAGAAAAGATTTATTTTAGCTTACGATTACAGGTTACCGTCTATCACTGCAAGGAAGTCAAGTGGCAAGCAGCTGGTCATGTCACGTCTATAGACAAGAGCACTGAGAAACCAATGCATGCATGCTGCTTATTTGCACTCAGCTTGGTTTCTGCACCCTTATACAATTCAGGACACCTTGCCTAGGGAATGGTACCACCCACTGTGGGCTGGGTCTTCACACATCAATTAACTTAAAGAAGATAGTCTTTTAGAAACACTGCCCACAGGCCAAGCCAATGTAGACAGTCCTTCATTGAGACCCTCTTTACAGGTGATCCTATATTGTGTCAGGCTGAAAATTAAAGCTAACCATCAGGCTAGATTTTTTTTTAAATCCTTGGGGCTAGGCTACAGTCTTGGGAATACAGGTCTCATGCCTTGTTTATCTGTTTGCGCTAAGAGAGTCTGGCATGTGGTACCCACTCTGTTGGAGAACTGGTTGAGTCAAGGTCCTGGGTTTGGGCAACTGTGCTTTTTATGGAATGAAAAGCATCAACCATTATTCTTTCCATTTACAGGGAAAGTGGCTGAGTTTAGAATAACACTTCCCAGGTGCACAGGTGCTTGAGATAACTCAAAGGTCCAACTTCTGTGGGGCTCTCGAAATCACCTCTTGGTGATTACCAGCTGAATTGCAGTGTGATCTATTTCTGTGGAATATTGGTCTCTCACTGGGGTTTGGAGGCTAGGAAAAGGCTTTCAGGACCACTTTGGTATAGGGAGAGGGTGTAAAGGGGCCTTTGTGGGTCTAAAGATGTAAGGCACACCAAAATTCTTTGACTAATAAATAAATAAAATCAAGGGGTGGAGTGGCAGTTGAGTGGTCAAGCCTGGAGTAATCGAAGCCTTGGGTTCAAGTACAAAGGGGAAGGAGGGGGAGGAGGAAAAATAGATTGAAGAGGGGAGAAAAAGGAGATCTGGAGGAAGAGGTGGAGGAGGAAGAGGTGGAGGAGGAAGAGGAGGAGGAGGAAGAGGAGGAGGAGGAAGAGGAGAAGGAGGAAGAGGAAGAGGAGGAGGAGGAAGAGGAGGAGGAAGAGGAGGAGGAGGAAGAGGAGGAGGAGGAAGAGGTGGAGGAGGAAGAGGAGGAGGAGGAAGAGGAGGAGGAGGAAGAGGAGGAGGAGGAAGAGGAGGAGGAGGAAGAGGAGAGGTGGAGGAGGAAGAGGAGGAGGAGGAAGAGGAGGAGGAGGAAGAGGAGGAGGAGGAAGAGGTGGAGGAGGAAGAGGAGGAGATGGGGAGGACAAGGAAGGGAGAAGGAGAAAGAGAGAGAGAGAGAAGGACGATTGTTTATGGGTCAATTGCCTGTTTGTTAAAATAAAGTTTTATTGAGACCAAGTGCTAAGCTTGAAAGGGGAGATGGACTGGGCAGTGTACATGGGGCAGGGCTAGATCTTTTTTTTTTTCTCTCTCAAAATTTCGATGTTTTGTTCATTGTGGGGTTTTTGTCTGTTTGTCTTATTACGTTTTTGAGACAGGGTCTCTGTAACCCAGGCTGGCCTACATCTTCCACATTCTGGGATTGCAGACACACCCCACCATACTCAGATTCCTTTTGGATTTTTTAGTCATTTTGGAATTTTCAAAAACTACAGTAGATAGTGTATAGTTTGGCTTCTGAGTTTGAGGCAAGACACCTCTTCCATTGCATGTCTGGAGTAAGTGGCTTCTTGGTGTCTCAGAGCCTCTGCTCAGTCCCAGGATGGGCATCTGCAAGCCTGTGCAAGGACCTCGGAGCTGACTGATTAGCTAGGCTGGACAGCCAGAATATCCCAGGGTCCTCTGAGTTCTGCTGCCCCAGCCCTAGGATTTCAGGCTTGCACGACCATGTGTGTGCTGGGGTCTTGACTCAGGTCCTCATGGTTGCATGGCGAACACTTTACTGACTGAGCCATCTCCCCATCCCTGTCGGTTATTTATTTATTTACTTATTTCGAGGTAAGAATTTGTTATGTAGCTCAGGGCAGCCTTAAATCTGTGATCCCCTTGCTTCAGCATCCCGTTGCTGGTTTTATGGTCTACACTACCATGCCCAGGTCTAGGACTGGGACACTGAATATCTTTTAGAACTTCTCCTGTTCTCCGTGCCCAGCTCAGCAGCTCCCGCTGTCTCTCCTGATTGGTCCCCCACCTCCAGCACCCCTCTGCACCCCAGCTTCCACAGTGCCACACAAGCACCTGCACATCTCATCTCCCTGTTTCTCAGTTGATCTTTCCAGTGCTTTCTGCCCAAACTCCCCGCTGTCTGAATTTACATCAACACTTTTTTTTTCCCCCGAGACAGTGTTTCTCTGTAGCTTTGGAGTCTTTCCTGGAACTCACTCTGTAGACCAGGCTGGCCTCGAACTCACAGAGATCCGCCTGCCTCTGCCTCCCAAGAGCTAGGATTAAAGGCGTGCACTGCCACCGCCCAGCAACATCAACCCTTTTTGACCAAACTTGAGTCAGGGTCCTCTGGGATGTTCTTTTGACCAAATCTTGACCTTGGCCTTGTCTTTTCAATCATACAGTCATACATGCATACATTGTGTGTGTGTGTGTGTGTGTGTGTGTGTGTGTGTGTGTGTGTGTGTGTTTATGTATGTTTATGGAGAATGAGAAAGAGAATGTGCAAGAGTTCTGCTGGGTGAATTTTGCAAAACTCCCCCACTCTTGACTGATGGCTGGTCAAATCCCTCATCCCCAGGCATCAGAGGCTCATCAGCCTGGCTTGCCTTCAACAGGAATCCCACTGGCCTTGATGCTTCCATTTACGGCTTGTCCACCTGCTGACCCTGCCCTGTCCTTTGGTTATCCGTCTTCACCGTCTTTGTTGTGTTGGGAGTTGAGCCTGGTCTCTCTTCCCCATTGCTAAAGCCCACTGTGGTTGACCTAGCTCCCTTACAATCTTGTCCTTTTTTACATTGAGATAAAGTCTCACTATGTAGCCCAGGCTACCCTTGAACTCTCAAACTTCTTGCCTTAGTTTCTCATCTTTTTTTATTCTTTCTTTCTTTTTCTTTTCTTTTTTTTTTTTTAAGCTGAGGACCGAACCCAGGGCCTTGCCCTTGCTAGGCAAGCGCTCTACCACTGAGTTAAATCCCCAACCCTAGTTTCTCATCTTTAACAACTGCCATGAACAATTCTTTCTTTTTTAAAAACGTATTTATTTATTATTGGTGTTTTGTCTGTTTGTATATCTGTTGAGGGTGTTGGATCCTGGAGTTACAGACTGTTGTGAGCTGTCATGTGGGTGCTGGGAATTGAACCCATGTCCTCTATAATAGCAGTCAGTGCTCTTAACCACTGAGCCATCTCTCCAGTCCCTCTTTCTTTTTCTTTCTTTTCTTTTTTGGTTTTTCAAGACAGGGTTTCTCTGTGTAGTTTTGTGCCTTTCCTGGAACTCATTCTGTAGACCAGGCTGGCCTCGAACTCACAGAGATCTGCCTGCCTCTGCCTCCCAAGTGCTGGAATTAAAGGTGTGCGCCACCGCCGCCACCACCACCCGGCGCTCTTTCTTTCTTTTAAAAAATATTCTTGGGGTTGGGGATTTAGCTCAGTGGTAGAGCGCTTGCCTACCAAGTGCAAGGCCCTGGGTTTGGTCCTCAGCTCTGGAAAAAAAATTCATTTATTTTTATTTTGTATGGATGAATTTTTGTCTGCATGTGTCTGTGTACCAGGTGTGTAATACCTACAGAGGCCTGAAGAGGGCATCAGAACCTCTGGAACGGGAGAGATGGTTGTGAGCCGCCATGTGGGTGCTGGGAACCTAATCTGGGTCCTCTGGAAGAACAGCCAGCACTCTTAACCACTGAGCCATCTCTCCAGCTCAGCAACTCTTTTCTTTTTTAAAGTAGAACAAATAGCGTGAGAAGGCCTGGCCTTCCGATCCTCTGCGGTCTCCTCGGGCTCCCCGTGGCGCGGGTGTGTGTATACCCCTTCTCTTGCTTCTCTCTTCATTCTTGGTCCCTTCCTTCGATGTGATCCCCCTTTCACTTGCCCTTCTTGGTTTAAAACACTTGTTTATTTGGTGTTTGTCTGTATTTGTACGTGCCTGAGTGTGGCGGTCTGAGGGCAGAACTCAGGTCATCGGCCTTGGCAGCAAGCTCTCTCACCCACTGGGCCATGTTGATGACCCTCACCTGCCTTTGAAGCAGCGTCAATCTTCCTGGTTCCCCCGCCCCCCTCCCCGCCCCCTTACCTGTGTCTGTGCGTGTTGTTTATTTGTTCACTGGGCTCTGCTAGCTCCTCGAGGGCAGGTCTATCCCCACACCCTCTACACAGGGCCTGGCACAACATAGGCGAATAACGAATAAGCGAATGAACAGAGTAAACCCTGCAGGACAAAGAAAAATCTTTTCCTCATTGCTTCTCCGGCCAGGTCTGGGGCGGCGCTCTGACCTCAATTCAGAGCTTGGAGCATCAGGTTTGGAGGTCCCGGTCCTGGTGCCCCTAGCCCAAGGAGGACAATAACGGCCACCTCTGGAGAGCTTGGCCATTCTAACGGAGGAAATTAAAACAAAATTGAATTAATTATTCTCCACATTGAACCCTGCTTCTTGAGTGTGCTAACTGTCCTATTAAACAAACAACCCCAAAAGATAGACTCGCGCCCCTATCATTTTTCATAGTAAGAGAAAAAACAAAGATGTTGATTTAAGATACAGCCCAGGGCGGGGGGCTTTGGGGAAAACCTGGGGAAGGCTCTTGTAGTTTGGGGTCGGAGGTCATGGGAGCAGCTGCTGCTTGGGGATCAAGCTGAAGGTTCTGGAGAGATGGAAAAACCTGGCTGGCGCTTTTCCTCCGCGGGCCCCTTAGCTGCTAACAGGAGCCAGCTGAGCGAACACAAACAGGCGCTGTGACCGGCACAGATCCCAGCTTCCTCTGAAATTTCCAGCCTCATTTTTCCTGTCGGATTCCAGACAGATGAAACTTTCCTGGCCCTGGCCTGGTCCTGGCGGCATCTCTCCTTTGAATCACCATAAATCAGGTCTGGGGGTGAGCAATGGGCTTTTCCTGATTGACAAGCTGCTGCCTCGGTAAAACGGGGTCTCTGCTTCCTAAGCTAATAAAATAGCGGGGGGGGGGGGGGGGGGGGAGGCTTGACTAAATCGTTGTCACGCCCCACCCCATCCCCCGTCCCAGGACCTTCAGGTATCCCTTTGTATTTTAAAGTTTTGAATCTGTCTATGATTATTATTTCTTGGAGAAGGGTTGCGGATGTACAGATATGGGCCTTTGGGGGGCTCTGGTGGTCGTAAGCAACACCATTGTTTGAGGGACCACAAAGGGGGCCTGTGCATTCCTTAAGGCCTCCATCATCCATGAGTCCCCAATTAATTTCAATACAAACACCGGATCTGGCCTCCTCTGCGTCTCTGCAGCCATAACACATGAGGTCATGCAGCTTTGGTTAACCAACCCGAGGAGGTGCCGGATGGAGGTGGGGGGCTTCCAAGCCCTTGGGACGCTGGGGTATCTGTCCCGCCTGACTCCAGCCTGGCTCTGTATTGCAGGGAGGGTTCATCAAGCATCTATTCTCTCTTGCATGGCTGCTTTTATTTACCCCAGCCCCCCACCCCCTTAGTCCCCAGCCATTCATCTGCCATAGTGCCACTTTATCTCTTGGTTGGTTGTTTTGTGACAGGGTCTTGAGTCTCTCAGGCTAGCCCTGGAAGGCCTTGAACATCTCATCTCCCTGTCCCCATCTCCTGAGTACTGGGATTCCAGGTGTGTGCCATGATAGCTGGTTTTATGAGATGGGGGATTGAACCTAGGGCTTCATGCATGCCAGGCCAGCACTCTACTGACGGAGCTACATGCCAACTCTCTATGAAAAAAACTTCTGCTATGAAAAAAAAAAAAACAAAAACAAAAACCACCCTGCCTGAGCTCAGGGCCCTCTGCTCTCACTACTGTGTCAGACAGACAGACAGACCAAACTCTGAGCTTGAAATAAAGTCTCTTTGCTTTAACATAGAGGAGTCAGTCTCCATGGTGGTCTTTTGGGGGTCCCTGCGATCTGGGCATGACAGACAACAGCACAACAATGAGCTTTGTAAGGTGAGAACAAGCAAGTGGAACAGAAGAAAAGCCGTTTTTAGTTAACTTGCAGTCACTCTTTTGTTTGTTTGTATTTGTTTGTTTTTGTTTTTCAAAACAGGGTTTCTCCATGTAGTCCTGGTTGTCCTGGAACTTGCTCTATAAACCAGGCTGGCCTTGAACTCAGAGATCTGCCTGCCACTGCTTCCCACTGGGATAAGAGGTGTACGTCACCACTACCCGGCATCAAGTAGCTCTTATATAACAGTTAAACCAAGGGTGATTTCCTTACAATGCTAAAAAGATCAGATATAAACCCTTGTTTTCTGAATGAGCCCATCTGTTTTGGAATCTATCTACCTCCTTAAAGCTATGGTTTGATTATGCAGAATTTAGTATGAATGACTCCATTTTTATGGATGGTCTGGTCAGTTGGAGCCAATTCAGGAGCTCAGATCAAACAATTGCCTGCTGTGGTTTCTGTTAGATGTTCATAGTTCATAGTTTGGGTGGAAACTGAGATCTGGCCCAACTGTGAGTCCAGAGCATTCAGTGGCCAGAGATTCAGCAGGGAGTAATTCAAGGGAAGGAGGTATGTATGGGGGAGGGCTCAGTCTATAAAATCCTACTTGTAATCCTATCGCAGGGGAGGCAGAGACAAGAGGATTCCCTAAGGTTTGCTGGCCAGCAAGTATAGCTCAGTCTGTGAGCTCCAGATTGAATGAGAGACCTTGCCTCAAAGAATAAGATGGAGAGTGATTCAAATGCAAGACATTGCTGGGAGGCGGTGGTGCACATTGCTGGGAGGCGGTGGTGCACACGTTTGATCCCAGCACTCGGGAGGCAGAGGCAGGTGGATCTCAGTGAGTTCAAGATTGGTCTGGTCTACAGAGGATGTTTCCAGACATCCAGGGCTATTACACAGAGAAACCCTGTCTTGAAAAACCAAATCAAATCACAACAAAATGCACAAAACATTTACTTCTGGCACACACACACACACACACACACACACACACACACACACATATACACACACACACCCCATATGGAATCAAAAGAAAAGTCATGTATTCTTTCATTATATGGCCTTCCCAGGTATCAGAGGGGAAAAAAATCAGGTTGAGCTCTCCTGATGACACCAGAACCATGAGGCCTGAAGACCAGCCCTTCTGCCCAGCAGCCTCCTCTGTGAGATGGGCGTCTCCAAGGGCCTTCTACTGAGCTCGGCAGTCAGCCAGTCTCCTCTGAATCCACAGCTCACTTAATCTGCAAACCTCCAGTGAGCTGCTTCCCTGTTTGCAGCTGTCTAAACCACAGGCTTAGAGAGGAAACCCACTGTCCCAGATGTCCCTGGGGGAGAGCACAGCAAAATAAGGGAGTCGTTCTGCAAGCCCGCGGGACTGTGGTAGCATCTGCGTCCCCTGAGAGCTCGTTAGAAATTCACATGTGCAGGCTCTAATCCAAGTCAGATAATCCAGAACGTGGGAGCAGGCCCACCAATGGGCACCTTCCTAAACCTTTCAGGTGATTCTGACGGGAACTGGTGTCTGAGAACCAATGGGTTTAGGAAGGTGCCGATGAGAACCAATGGGTTGTGAAGGACCACAGAGCATGGTAACTAATCCTGAATGAAGTGATGAGGGGGCAGGCTTCCTGAAGGAAGAGGCCCGTACAGTAAACAAGGAGCCAGGTCAAAAGGTCACACGATGTCCCAAGTGGACAGAGCTGTAGAGGGGAAGGGAATTCATAGAAGAACAGGGTGGAAACCTGTAGTGGGTATGCCTGTATGCCAGCCCCTGGAGGCTGAGACAGGAGGATCTTGAGTTTGAGACCAGGCTGGGTTACACAGTGAGACCCTATCTTTAAAAGGGGGTGAGAGAAAAAAAGAAGGAAAAAAAAGGCGGGAGGGGGTATGGTAGGGAGGAGAATGGGAGTGGTAGGGAGCTTGCATAGATGAGCAAAGCCCTGGGTTTGATCCCCAGGAGTACTAACTAAGTGTAGTGGTACATGCCTGTAATCCCAGCCCTCAAGAGAGAGAGACAGGAAGATCAAGAGTTCAAGATCAGCCTCAGCTACACAGCAAGTCCGAAGCCATATCCGTTCTTGGATACATGAGACCCTGTGCCAACCAATGAAAGGAGGGGTGGGTGAGGGGATTTACAGGGTTCAGGACCCTGATTGGCTGACATTTGTCTAGGGGTGCTGGGAATGTTTAGAATATCAGGTATTTGCCCTTAGATGCAGGCCTTTCCTGGGTGGGGTCAGCTCATGGCTTCTCCTGGATCCGGGTGTTGCCTGCTAGGAAGCCTGTCACAGAAGCTGTGTCTGGGTCTCTAAGCCTGTCATGGCAGTTGTGTGGTCAAGCTGTTTTGTCCCCTCCCCACCATTGTTCAGCAAATCTGTGTAAGAGAAGCTCCCTTTATTCATGAACCAACAGAATCCCCAATTCAAGGGCTGGGTCTCAGTGGTACAGCACTTGTCTAGTATGGGCAAGGGACCTGGGTTTGAACACCATCCTTGCAAAAAAAAAAAAAAACAAAAAACAAAAAACAAAAAATCCGTCTGATCCTAGCTATATTGCTGTTATCAGGTCATTTGCATCCTTTGCCTTTTTTTTTTTTAATTTGTTTTTTTTTTGAGACAGGGTTTCTCTGAGTAACACTGGCTGTCCTGGAACTCACTTTGTAGGCCAGACTGGCCTCAGACTCAGAGATCCATCTGCCTCGCTTCCAAGTGCTGGGATTAAGGTCTTTTTGTTTGGGGAGGTGGGTTTCAGGTAGCCCACAGCTGATCTCAAACCTGCCATGTTGTCAAGGATGACCTTGCACTCCAGATTGTCCTGTCTCCTCCTCCTGGATTTGGTTGTAGGTGGGTACTACCATGGGACTTTTCTTCTTTCTTTTTTCTTTTTTCCCCTTTATTTTTGTCTAACAAAGTCTCACTCCAGCTCAGGCTGGCCTTGAACTTGCAGTGACTTTTCTGTGTCAGCCTCCTGAACACTGAGATTATAGGTACGACTCTGCATGCCCAGTATACCCTATTTTTTAAATCATTTCTGTGGCTTACCCTTACTTCTCCTATAGCACCTTCAATATTCTACCACAGCTCAGAGAGCCTGATGGGAGAGGGTTCAAAGCCTGGTTCTGCCACTTACCACCTGTGTCTACTCGGATGAATTATAGGTTGTCACCAAGCCCCTACAGTTTCTTCACAACAAAGGGGATTGCTACCCCCAGCCTCATGCTTTGATGAGGACTTAAGAGGAGACAATTTGCCTGGTTCCAGACTCAGGGTGTGCCATGAGTCGCCTTTCCCTTGGACCAGACTTCAAGCCTGAATCTGGCCTTCGATCTTTGTCTTTCCCTGTCCCAGATGTGGCCAGCTTCCTGCATAGCCCCTTTACCTCCCTGACAGCAACCGAGAACAACGGCGTGCAAGGGGTCCACGGAGCTGGACACAAGCTCTCTTACCCAGTCTGAGTTCAGCTGGAAAGCCAGACCTCAGACGGGAGGGAGGAAAAATTATTAAAGGATTAAGTCCAGAATAATCCTCTATATCCCAGGAGGCTCAGAAAGCAATAAGCTCTGGACTTAAAAAATCTGATCTGTGGAGTCATGGGGGTGGGCCCAGTGTTTGGAGGCAGGGAGTAGGTTTCAAGGGTGCAGCATGGCCAGATCTTTGCTAAAATATGGTCTCATTCTGGACACTTGGACAGCATTTCCCACTCATCTTGTCATGGTTTTTAATAATAAGTAAGCTGCAAGAGTAGGGGCACTTTTTTTTCCCGGAGATTCCAAAAAATAAAAAATTTAATTAAAACCCACAAGTCATGAAATTTCATCCTTGTAAAGTGAGACATTTGGGACTCAGCCTCTAGCAGCTCTCACTCCTGGGAGCTGGGGTTCACACTGGCTCCTCCCTGGTCACTGATGGAGGACACCAGCCTCATAGATGACATTGGCTCCAGCATCTAGCAGCTCTGAACTATCTGGGGTGACAGAGACTCCTGTGGCCTGCACAGAAAATCTAGGAGAGTCACAGAGCTGGGGCAGGGGACATTTCAAGGGCCTGAAGATGGGCCCCAGAATGTGGGCTATGGGAGAGACTGAGTGTTCGGGATGTGGGGGACAGAAAATGCAGTTTCCACAGGAGAATTGGAGCCAGGGGTCTTGCAATCTGGTCCCTACGATATCACAAACTGGCTTATAACATGGTCAACTCATTTCTTTATGGGCCTCAGTTTCCCCATCTGTAAAATGAGTTGAGTTAGCTAGATAAGGGCTTTTTTTTTTGGTTGTTGTTGTTTTTGGTTTTTTAAGACAGGGTTTCTCCTTTGAAGCCTGTCCTGGAACTCACTCTGTAGACCAGGCTGGCCTTGAACTCACAGAAATTCACCTGCCTCTGCCTCCCGAGTGCTGGGATTAAGGGCGCCCAGCGATAAGGGCTTTCTTAAAAGGCACATGGAGGAGGCTGATGGATTGCTTCAAGCTCTCCTCGGGACTCCCAGGTGTCTCTGAGGATCAAGCTCCCCTCTTCCTGTCCCATGCCTGCCTCCTCTTGTCTGCGTCCCAGACTGGGTTTTCCTTAAGATTTTGCTTGAACAAAAGGTGCTGAGGCTGAGAATGCTCACAGCCCCCTGAAGACCCTTCTGGGGATCTGCCCTTGGCGTCTGGCCCTGGCTTCTCTCTGGCAGTGCTCCTTGCTTCCTTCAGGAAGCATGACTCCTCCCTCCTCCCAGCTCCTTCCTTTTTTTCTGTTTTCCAACTCTCAGGAACTGGTGAGAAGCTGGTGAAGGTATCACCCCTGTTTTGCTCTCGGCTGAGTCATACACGGAAGTGAGGCCCCCTCCAGAGCTTCAATACCCAAACACACTGTAGCCTTGGGGAACAGATAGGGGTGTCTCCTCTTGTGTACACAGTCTTTTGGGAGTCTGCTGTGGATATCATTCTGTATAATTAGAATGCTGATTGGCCAATAGCCAGGCAGGAAGTATAGGTGGGACAAGCAGAAAGGAGAATTGTGGGAAGCAGAAGGCTGGAGAGAGACACCACTAGCTGCCGCCATGACAAACAACATGTAAAGACACCAGTAAGCAATAGTCATGTGGCAGAGTATAGATTAATAGAAATGGGTTAATTTAAGATAGAAGAAGTAGATAACAAGAAGTCTGCCACGGCCATACAGTTTGTAAACAATGTAAGTTTCTATGTGTTTACTTGGTTGGTTCTGAGCGTCTATGGGCCTGGCGGGTGAGAGAGATTTATCCTGACTATGGGCCGGGCAGGAAAACTCCAACTACAGGAGTCAGTGATTGGGTCTCAACTTCAGTTTTAATTTTGATTATCTATTGTTATTATTCTCGTGTGTGTATATGTTCATGTCTTTGTGTTGTTCCATGGGTGTGCGCATTCACGTGTGTTCATGCCTGTAGAAGCCACCTTGTGTGCTGAGACAAGGTCTCTCACTAGGGCTTGGGGCTCACAAATTAGGCTGACCTAGCTGATAAGCCTAAAGAATCCATCTGTCTTCGCCTCTAGTGTTGGGTACAGGCAAGAGCTGCCATGCCCAGCTGTTTTACACGGGTTCTGGGGATTGAACGCAAATCTTCGTGCTTACCTGGTGAGTGATTTTGCCAACTGAGCCGTCTCTGCAGCTCCCAACCCCAAGTTTGGAAGAAAAACAGGAAAGCTAAGCTCAAGGGAGTGTCATTCACAGTGACAGCTCTCTCATTCAACTCAAGTGGATCTCTTGGCTCAGTTTCTTTGGATCTTGACTTCTTCCTTCTCCCCTGTGGAAAGGCCTCCTTCCCATAGTTAGAAAGATGACCCCAGCAGCCCCAGGCCTGACTCCCAGCTTAAGGTAAGAGACTAGAAGTCTGCAATTGAATGGAGCCAGGCTGTGGTCAGGTGCTTAACCCTCAGGCTGGGTGGACGGAGAATTCATATGGGATAACACTCTGGAAACATGGAATCGGGAACAAGGTAGTTCAGTGGGGAAAGGCACTTGCTACTAAACCAGATGACCTGAGTTTGATCCCTGGAACACACATGAAAACTGACTCCTGCCAGCTGTCGTCGAACATCTGCATGTGTGCTGTGGCACATGTACTGCCCCCACCACAGTAATCAATAAGTAAATAAAAAAACTAATAACCCAGGGATTGGAGAAAGTCTGTTGTCTTAGTTAGGGTTACTATTGCTGTGTTGAAACATCATGACCAAGGCAAGTTGGGGAGGAAAGGGCTATTTGGCTTACACTTCCAAGTCACTGTTCGTCATCAAAGGAAGTCAGGACAGGAAACCAAACAGGGCAGGAACCTGGAGGCAGGAGATGAGGCAGAGGCCACGGAGGAGTGATGCTTCCTGGCTTGTTCCTCATAGCTTGCTCAGCCTGCCTTCTTATAAAACCAAGTACCACCAGCCTGGGGATGGCATCACCCACAATGAGCTAGGCCCTTCCACATCACTAAGAAAATGTCTTATAGCCTGTTTATTCCTCTTACAGTTTACAATGTACTTGTAGATGAGTGATTTTTAAATATTTTAATTTTTCTGTACTGAATCATGGAGGAGAGCTGACTTCTGTTCAGGTCTACTTGGGGCAGCAGAATAGGGTGTACCTGTGGTTAGCAGGAAACAGGATGATCCCCACAGTTATGGTGATATATTGTGTACCCTAATAAAATTTGCCTGAAGACCAGAGAACAGAACAAGCCACTAGATTAAACATAGAGGCCAGGCAGTGTTGGCACACACCTTTAATCCTAGCACTCGGGAGGCAGAGATCCGTCTGATCTCTGAGTTCAAAGCCACCCTGGACTACATGAGATTGACTCAGTCTAGGACAGAAAACAGAGCCAGGCAGTGGTGGCACACACCTCTAATCCCAGTACTGGGAAGCACACATGCCTTTAATCCCAGGAAGCAATGGCTGGGCGGAGAAAGGTGTATAAGGCTGGAGGAGACAGGAACGAAAGGCTTTTCCACGGAAGCATCCCTTTCAGCTAGAGGCTTTTCGGCTGGAGCCTTTCGGGTGAGGACTCAGAGGATTTCAGTCAGAGGATTCGTGGAGTTGGTGAGGTGAGTCGGGACAGTGACTTGTTCTTTTGTCTCTCTGATCTTTCAGCATTTACCCTAATATCTGGCTTAGGGTTTTTACTGAAAGACCATTTTGGAAATCAAGCTACACACAATGAATCAACTTGGACTACTATGAAGCCAGTGATAACCAGGATGATCATTAGGCCTCAGAATCCCAGGGGCACCCAGGAGGGCTGCGTGTTGGATGTGGTTGGCACCGATTTTATGTCAACCCAGAGGACGGGGTGTTTTAGCTGATATCTGGCTTGTATATGTGAAACAGTGCACACAGTTCTGAGATTTGGGATCTTCTAGAGCCGAGGCGGAGGAGAAGAACGCCTAGATGGACTCTGCCTTTTTCTTTTGTCCCATTCATACTCTTCTCCTCACACAGCAGATTTGAGGATTCGCAGTCTCACCCGTACCTCAGGCACCTCTGGGCCACTCTGAGATCTGTACATTTCCATGTGAACTTTGTGGAATGGTCCCAATGGACGGTGGAGGAAATCTGGCATATGGCATCTGAACCAGTTCCCTCCCTCAGATGGAGACAGAGGTGCCAAGGGAGTAATCGTCTCCTGCCAACCCCCAGCCCTCCCGCCCCACTGCTGAGGATTCCACCCTCCGGATGATGTAATCTCTGGCTCATGGGCCTTGGCTTGGAGCAGCCGTGGGTCACCCATTGCAGGCGGCTCCTAGCCTGGAGGGGGGGGCGCTACTGCGACTCCATCCTGGGCCTCAGCTGCTGCGGGATTTATGGCTCCCTGCTTTTCTTGGAGCTGACAACTGTAGCAGGCTGGAGAAAGGAGCTTGAACTTGTCCCAAGGAAATAATTCAAAAGAAGGAAAACACTCCAGGCAAGAAGGTGTCCAGTAGTGTGGCGGTCCCACCAATCTGCAGCAGCCTAGAAGTCTTGCAATGACAATAACCATCATTTGCCCAGGCTTCACACTCCCCTGCCCCCTCCCACCCCTCACAGTTACCATGTGAGCTAAGTAGACCCCTGGCTGAAGTTTATGCAATGGTGTAAGGCAGGACTAACTTGAAACTGGAACTCATTAAATATACCTCTATCACAATGTGTCTGCCACCTAATTTGTTTTTTTTTTTTTTTTTTTGGTAAGAAAACGTCTCACTATAGCCCAGTCTGGCTTGAACTCATGCTGGGATTAGAGGCATGAACTCCTGGTCCCTGCTACTGGATTTTATCACTTTCTTTGTACAAATTAAACTTATAATGTAGGCCTCTTTCCTCCCCACTTTGTGGTAGTTCTAGGGAATCAAACCCAGATCCTCATGTGTTAGCGTATGTTCACCATAAGTGTCTTACATGCTTTCTATGTATACTGATCAAATCCTTCCCCAAGCTCTGTGAGACGAATTTTTAAAAAAGATTAATTTTTTAAAGTTATGTTTGTAACTGTGTGTCTTTGTGTATGTGCATGTGAGTGCAGAGCTGGAGAGATAGCTCAGTGTTTGCCTTTCAGGTATGAGAACCTGAATTCAGTCCCCTGGAAGCCAGGCACAGTGGTGAGCAGGTGTAACCCCAGTGCTGGGGAGGAGGAGGGGATCCCCACGCAGATCCCTGGGGATTGCTGGCCAGCCAGCCTAGCCTCCTCACAAGATTCCAGCCAGTGAGAAGCCCTGCCTCAAAACAACAACAAACCAATGTGGACAGTGCCTGAGGCATGACACCAGAGGCTGTTCCCTGGCCTCCACAGACATGCACATGTGCTCCTGTACATAGATGAACACACAGATACACACACACACACACAGACACACACCACTCAGCAAAGGTTCACAATGCTGGATGATTAGGTTTTCCTTGCAGCCCATGGGACACAAAAGAGTTTCAGGCAATCAAAGGTCAGAACAAATTATCATGAGATAGATATGCCCATAAAAATGCCCAAAGTACATAAGGTGATAATGGACAGTGCCCATCACACGGGGAGACAGTTTCGCTGTAGGACTCCATCCTATAGCCTGAACATGTGTACACACAATGTGTACTCACATACACACATGCACATAAGAACACACAGAAAATGACCGGGAGCCCATTCAGCTGGGCTGTTGGAATTGCTGGGGAGTGGGGAGCTCTCTGCTATTGGCTGTGTCTGAGCAGAAGTTGGTGCGTTATAGTGGTGAAGGTTCTGGATGGAGGCTAGACAGAGTACTTCCAGCCCAGAGCCTCTGATTTTCTGCCATTTGGACTTTCAGGCATTTGAAGTTCAGGAATGCTTATAGATGGAATCATTACCCAATCAGACAAACTATTTAAACAGCCAGCTCTCCTCCAGCTTTTTAAAAATAGAACTTAGTTTACAGAGTGGCTCAAAGGGAGTGGGACTCTGTAACCCTATGATAGGCCAGGCATTATGTCATTCATTCCTACCAACGCTCATCTCTGGCTAGGGAGGAAATTCAGGTGGGAAGAGGTGGAGGGGTTTACCCAGGACATGAAGTGGTAAGTGGGTGGGTTGGCACTTCAGCTTGGTTAAGTAGGTACAACCATGAGCATGCCTGGACTAAGGCAGACTCTCTGGGCCCCTACTGGGCAGGCAGCAGGCCCTAGTTGGAGGGTGATGGGCTCAGGTCTCTTGCACTGTATAACACTGAATGAATAGCATCATTCAGGCCCGTGGCCCTGAATATAACCTCTAGCATCAAGCTGGCTTGCTGGTCTGGGGAAGTGTCTTCCATTAGGCCACTGCAGGCTGTGATTTTCCTGCCCTGGTGACATTGCACACTGGACTGTACTTGCCTCTGGGCTTGCCTGTGGTACCTGCCAGGCTGCCAGCTCCTTTCAAGCACAGGATATTCACAGCAGTTGCCTTGCTTTTCAGCATATAGTGTATCCCCTAAAAACATGGACTAGAAACAGCTGGCCAGGGTCCTGGGGACCTGTGGGCTCACTTCATGTGAGCAGCACATGCTCCCCAATGCACTTTGACTGGCTTTAACTTGTCATCAGTTTGGTCTGCTGAACATCTCTCCTGGCTTTCACTTCACCATGTCCACCGAACTAGGAGGCTGAGGGGGCTGGAGAGATGGTTAAGTGGTTAGCACTTACTGGCTGATCTTGCAGGGGAGCCGGGTTCAGTTCCCAGCACCCACAAAGTGGCTCACAACCATCTGTAATTCCACCTCCAGGGGATCTGATGCTCTCTTCTGACCTCCATAGGCCCCAGGCACGCACACAGTGTACATATGTACAGGCAACACACTCATACACATAAAATAAAATAAACCTTTAAAGAGTCTTAAAAACAAAATTGAAAAAGCTGTGAAACTGAACTGTAGAGTTTATTCATTTTACTTTAAATACTATACTTGTGCTTTGGGTTGAAGTGAAACCCTGGGGAAAGCACTGCTGTGCCTTCTACCAGAGCAGAGCAGCTTTTAAATATTTATTTACTTATGTGTGCGCACACACACACACACACACACACACACACACACACACACACGCATGCACGCATGCCACAGTGCGTATGGAGGACAACTTGTAAGAGTCAGTTCTCACCTTCCATTATGTGAGTCCTGGGCATTGAACCCAGGACATTAGGCTTTGCCACAAATGCCTTTACCTGCTGAGCCATCTTGCTGGCCTCCAGAGTGGCTGAAAAAAACAAAAACAAAAACAAAAAAAACCACTTTGTTTTTCAAGACAAGGTTTCCCTGTGTAGTTCTGGTGCCTGTCCTGGATCTCACTCTGTAGACCAGGCTGGCCTCAAATTCATAGAGATCAGCCTGACTCTACCTCCCAAGTGCTGGGATTATAGGTATGCACCACCGCCGCCCAGTGAAGAAAACATTTTAATTGACTTATAGTTGTACATTTTTCAAGAGGGATACAGAAGGGGCTGGGAAGATGCTCAGTGATTAAGAGCACTTGTTGCTCTTGCAGATAACCTAGGTTTAATTCCCAGCACCCACATGGCATCTTATAACCATCTATAATTCCAGTTCTAAGGGATCTGATGCTCTTTTCTGAACTCTGAGGGCACCAGATATGCACACGGTACACAGACACGCATGCAGTTCAAATGCCCATACACATAAAATCTAATTTTTAACAGAGGAGTTCTGGGGATTGAGTCTAGGGCTTTGTGCATTCTAGGTAAGTGTTCTTTTTTATTTTTTATTTTATTTTTAAAAAATATTTATTTATTTATTATGTATACAATGTTCTGCCTGCAAGCCGGAAAAGGGCACCAGATCTCATTATTGATGGTTGTGAGCAGCCATGTGGTTGCTGGGAATTGAACTCAGGACCTCTGGAAGAATAGTCAGTGCTCTTAACCTCTAAGCCATCTCTCCAACCCCCTAGGTAAGTGTTCTATACTGAGCTATATCTTCAGCCCTGTTGTAGTTTTTAAGACTGGGTCTCACTGTGTTTCCTAGGCTGGTTTTGAATTTCCTGACACAGCCTCCCAAGTGCTGGGATTGTAGGACTGTACCACCAGGTCTGGCTTATGGGGGATATATTTTTGAGGTTCAGTGTGAAATTTCAGTACATGTATGCAATGTGTAATGCTCAGATCAGGGTACCGAATGACATAGCCTACCATTTCTTTGTGTTGGGAACATCTTGGCAATTTTGAAATTCTCAACTCGTCATCATCAGCCATACTTACCCCACCATGCTATGGAACATTAGGAGCAAAGAGAGCTTTTTGGAGGAAGGTTCCATTGTTATCATCATGTGGTAGTTAAGGAAACAGAGACACAGGAAAAGGCTATCACAGACACACAGTCACAACAGGCCAGCAGTGTGGGCAAAGCTTTCATGTCCTATTTCTGTTTATTTCCATTGAGCCTACCAGTCTGTATCTAGCTGTAAGGGAGGCTGGGAAGTACAGTCTGTACCATGCTTAACTGCAATTTTAGCTGGGATCCCATGTTTAAGAAGTTATGTGGGTTGGGGATTTAGCTCAGTGGTAGAGCACTTGCCTAGCAAGTGCAAGGCCCTGGGTTCGATCCTCAGCTCTGGAAACAAACATACAAACAAACAAGAAGTTATGTGGTATGTGAAGTGTCAGGCACATGGCAGGGGCAGATCAGGTTGCTGAGAGAGAAACTGGACTTTATCCAGTCCCCCTTCTCCATTGTGTCCTGCAGGTGGCTGGGCTGTAGGACACAGGTGTTGTCAGCCCCATGTTAGAATGCAGATTTGTCTGTCTTCTCAGAGATCCCAAGTTGATTTTTCTCTTTTGTAACAGTCCAAGAGCTAAGCACCTGGGGACACATGGGAGCTCCAGAGGACTGGGAGGCCAACCCTCCCTCTCTTCTGCTGTTCAGCATCCCTGGAACATTGCCCTTGGTTGTCATTAGCTCACTTGGAGAGTGATATCCTTGTTGGCGTGACTGCAGATAGCTCTATACCACCTCTATATTCACATTCAAGATGCAAGAAAGGTATATGAAAAGCTCTGACTCCATTTTGGTGTTTGCTTCAACTTTATGTCCCAGACCTCTCTTCCCTATACACCCCACCTCTGGCAAGCTGATGAGCACTCATGTATGCTCCCTCCATTGGCCAGCAGGAAGTTGAAACCTTACTCCAGCTCCACCCCCAACTTCCAGAGATCTCAAGCCAGTCCCTGATCATCCTCTAGAAATCTAGGTACCTCTAGTCTGAGAGTAAATAAGTATCTTTGTAACCTTTTGGTGACATCATCTGCCTTGATATCTCAACCACATTTTGGATAGGGTTCAATTCTATCTCTCCAGATGTTCACAAAACAAAGGGAAATGGATAGAGCTTCCTTGTACTTCCTTGTACCCACAAGGTGTGCATTGTTCTCTGGTTTGTCGAGAATACAACAGTCACGTGACCATAGCTGCAAGAGAGTCAGGAAATGTAATCTACCAGGCTGCCATGTCCTCAATGGAAATTCTAGGGTCTGTTGCTAAAGGAAGAGAAAAATGGTGGCTTCTAGAAGTTACATCACTCTTATAGAAGACACTTGGGCTGAGTAAACTCCCAAAGATAATAAAGTTAGAAACCCAGGCACATTTGCTTTGCTGGGAGATGGAGCCTTGTCCCCAGGTGACTGTTCTTTGCATGGAGGGCCATGTGCTTTTCTTCTCTGGAGTCACCTAGTAAGTGCCCAATTGATACCACCTGTAGTTGCAGACTGTCCTTTCAGGCTGTCAATCACAGCTACTTCTGCAGCACTTCCTGAAATCTGGTACTTATTTGGGACCTAGCCTCAAGTTTCTGGATGGATGGGAGGGCTGTGCATGAGGGCTTGGAGCAAAAGGAAGAGAGGGAAGTTCTCTCGCTCTGCACAGCTCACTGAGCTGTCCCTCAGATTCCTACTGCAGAGCATGCTGTGCTGTAATGTTGTGTATTTCTGAATCTGTCTTATTGGTGAAATTATTAAGGCCGCTCCATGTAGTTAAAAGGGAGGTTTATTTTGTGGGGTACTTACAAATGAGGGGATAGGTTACAGGGTCTGGCAAGGGTATAGTGCAGTCCGGCCGTGTTCTCTGGAGAACTCTGCTCAGTCTACCTCCAGCGTCCAGAGTCCGGGAACCAAGAGAGTGACCTCTTCCCGATCCTTGGTCTTCCGCTTCCTCCTCCGCCCTCCCTTGTGGGCGTGACCATTACCGAAGCCTCAATGGGGGTTGGAACTTCCAGGCCAATGCTGGGATGGCTATCCACTACACTGTCTCTTCCCTTGACCCAAAGTATCACAAGTGTTCTGGAGCCCAGCACTTGCCCCAGTTCCTGGCATGTGACAGACGTCTTGTAAATGACTGGTGACTATGTGAGTTAATGAACTCAAATGGAGGTCAAAGGTTGTATGCAGGATCAGGGATTGGAAGAATGCCATAGTATTCATGCATGCCAATTTTAACTATAATAACACTCTGTAGCCAGTCACCCCAAAACACTGGCTAGCTAGCAACACCAGTGTTCATGTGTTTTCTCCACTCATGAACCTGACAACCAATTGGCTATTCAGGGTCCAGCTGCACACAACTCCGGGCCACATTCAGGTATGTTCTAGATATTTCTTCATTTCCTTGGGCAAGTTGCTATTTGGGACATGACTTTCTTCTGGTAAGTGACTCAAGTGGAAACACATGATGGCCTTTCAGGCCTGGCTTAGCACCACAGTCTGTCACTTCTGCTCACATCAGCACAGGTCAGGTGACCAGGGCTAATGTCACCAGAGTAGGGAAACACATTCCACTCACTCTTCTACTCCAAGGTCACTTGGCTAAGTAAGTCAAGAGCTGAATAGCAATAGACTACAGCATCTTCAAACAAAGCTCAGAGCTTCCTTAATTCCTCCACCTAGCATCTCAAGGAGAGGGCTGCAGGCCCTGGTGTCACTCTCCTCTTAGGGTTTATGGTAAGAGGTGACAACTGTCCCCAGTTGTTTCCCTCGCTGCCTCCTTTTTTAGAAATAGAACACTCTAACACGATGCACGCTCGGGACCTCCTTTGCAGTTGGGATTGGCCAAGTGGTTCAGCTGTGG